>NW_026652286.1:97287725-97492152 GCF_009828535.3 Hylobates moloch
CTTTAATCCATCTTGAATTAATTTTTGTATAAGGTGTAAGGAAGGGATCCAGTTTCAGCTTTCTACATATGGCTAGCCAGTTTTCCCAGCACCATTTATTAAATAGGGAATCCTTTCCCCATTTCTTGTTTTTGTCAGGTTTGTCAAAGATCAGATAGTTGCAGATATGCGGCATTATTTCTGAGGGCTCTGTTCTGTTCCATTGATCTATGTCTCTGTTGTGGTACCAGTACCATGCTGTTTTGGTTACTGTAGCCTTGTAGTATAGTTTGAAGTCAGGTAGCGTGATGCCTCCAGCTTTGTTCTTTTGGCTTAGGATTGACTTGGCGATGCGGGCTCTTTTTTGGTTCCATATGAACTTTAAGGTAGTTTTTTCCAATTCTGTGAAGAAAGTCATTGGTAGCTTGATGGGGATGGCATTGAATCTATAAATTACCTTGAGCAGTATGGCCATTTTCACGATATTGATTCTTCCAACCCATGAGCATGGAATGTTCTTCCGTTTGTTTGTATCCTCTTTTATTTCATTGAGCAGTGGTTTGTAGTTCTCCTTGAAGAGGTCCTTCACATCCCTTGTAAGTTGGATTCCTAGGCATTTTATTCTCTTTGAAGCAATTGTGAATGGGAGTTCACTCATGATTTGGCTCTCTGTTTGTCTGTGATTGGTGTACAAGAATGCTTGTGATTTTTGTACATTGATTTTGTATCCTGAGACTTTGCTGAAGTTGCTAATCAGCTTAAGGAGATTTTGGGCTGAGACAATGGGGTTTTCTAGATATACAATCATGTCATCTGCAAACAGGGACAGTTTGACTTCCTCTTTTCCTAATTGAATACCCTTTATTTCCTTCTCCTGCCTGATTGCTCTGGCAGGAACTTCCAGCACTATGTTGAATAGGAGTGGTGAGAGAGGGCATCCCTGTCTTGTGCCAGTTTTCAGAGGGAATGCTTCCAGTTTTTGCCCATTCAGTATGATATTGGCTGTGGGTTTGTCATAGATAGCTCTTATTATTTTGAGATACGTCCCATCAATACCTAATTTATTGAGAGTTTTTAGCATGAAGGGTTGTTGAATTTTGTCAAAGGCCTTTTCTGCATCTATTGAGATAATCATGTGGTTTTTGTCTTTGGTTCTGTTTATATGCTGGATTACATTTATTGATTTGCATATGTTGAACCAGCCTTGCATCCCAGGGATGAAGCCCACTTGATTATGGTGGATAAGCTTTTTGATGTGCTGCTGGATTCGGTTTGCCAGTATTTTATTGAGGATTTTTGCATCAATGTTCATCAAGGATATTGGTCTGAAATTCTCTTTTTTGGTTATGTCTCTGCCAGGCTTTGGTATCAGGACGATGCTGGCTTCATAAAATGTGTTAGGGAGGATTCCCTCTTTTTCTATTGATTGGAATAGTTTCAGAAGGAATGGTACCAGTTCCTCCTTGTACCTCTGGTAGAATTCAGCTGTGAATCCATCAGGTCCTGGACTCTTTTTGGTTGGTAAGCTATTGATTATTGCCACAATTTCAGAACCTGTTATTGGTCTATTCAGAGATTCAACTTCTTCCAGATTTAGTCTTGGGAGGGTGTATTTGTCGAAGAATTTATCCATTTCTTCTAGATTTTCTAGTTTATTTGCATAGAGTTGTTTGTACTATTCTCTGATGGTAGATTGTATTTCTGTGGGATCGGTGGTGATATCCCCTTTATCATTTTTTATTGCATCTATTTGATTCTTCTCTCTTTTCTTCTTTATTAATCTTGCTAGCGGTCTATCAATTTTGTTGATCTTTTCAAAAAACCAGCTCCTGGATTCATTAATTTTTTGAAGGGTTTTTTGTGTCTCTATTTCCTTCAGTTCTGCTCTGATTTTAGTTATTTCTAGCCTTCTGCTAGCTTTTGAATGTGTTTGCTCTTGCTTTTCTAGTTCTTTTAATTGTGATGTTAGGGTGTCAATTTTGGATCTTTCCTGCTTTCTCTTGTGGGCATTTAGTGCTATAAATTTCCCTCTACACACTGCTTTGAACGTGTCCCAGAGATTCTGGTATGTTGTGTCTTTGTTCTCGTTGGTTTCAAAGAACATCTTTATTTCTGCCTTCATTTCATTATGTACCCAATACTCATTCAGGAGCAGGTTGTTCAGTTTCCATGTAGTTGAGCGGTTTTGAGTGAGTTTCTTAATCCTGAGTTCTAGTTTGATTGCACTGTGGTCTGAGAGACAGTTTGTTATAATTTCTGTTCTTTTACATTTGCTGAGGAGAGCTTTACTTCCAACTATGTGGTCAATTTTGGAATAGGTGTGGTGTGGTGCTGAAAAAAATGTATATTCTGTTGATTTGGGGTAGAGAGTTCTGTAGATGTCTATTAGGTACACTTTGTGTAGAGCTGAGTTCAATTCCTGGATATCCTTGTTAACTTTCTGTCTCGTTAATCTGTCTAATGTTGACAGTGGGGTGTTAAAATCTCCCATTATTATTGTGTGGGAGTTTAAGTCCCTTTGTAGGTCACTCAGGACTTGCTTTATGAATCTGGGTGCTCCTGTGTTGGGTGCATATATATTTAGGATAGTTAGCTCTTCTTGTTGAATTGATCCCTTTACCATTATGTAATGGCCTTCTTTGTCTCTTTTGATCTTTGTTGGTTTAAAGTCTATTTTATCAGAGACTAGGATTGCAACCCCTGCCTTTTTTTGTTTTCCATTTGCTTGATAGATCTTCCTCCATCCCTTTATTTTGAGTCTATGTGTGTCTCTGCACATGAGATGGGTTTCCTGAATACAGCACACTGATGGGTCCTGACTCCTTATCCAGTTTGCCAGTCTGTGTCTTTTAATTGGAGCATTTAGCCCATTTACATTTAACATTAATATTGTTATGTGTGAATCTGATCCTGTCATTATGATGTTAGTTGGTTATTTTGCTCGTTAGTTGCTGCAGTTTCTTCCTAGCCTCGATGGTCTTTACAATTTGGTGTGTTTTTGCAGTGGCTGGTACTGGTTGTTCCTTTCCATGTTTAGTGCTTCCTTCAGGAGCTCTTTTAGGGCAGGCCTGGTGGTGACAAAATCACTCAGCGTTTGCTTGTCTGTAAAGTATTTTATTTCTCCTTCACTTATGAAGCTTAGTTTGGCGGGATAGGAAATTCTGGGTTGAAAATTCTTTTCTTTAAGAATGTTGAATATCGGCCCCCACTCTCTTCTGGCTTGTAGAGTTTCTGCTGAGAGATCAGCTGTTAGTCTGATGGGCTTCCCTTTGTGGGTAACCCGACCTTTCTGTCTGGCTGCCCTTAACATTTTTTCTTTCATTTCAACTTGGTGAATCTGACAATTATGTGTCTTGGAGTTGCTCTTCTCGAGGAGTATCTTTGTGGCATTCTCTGTATTTCCTGAATCTGAATGTTGGCCTGCCTTGCTAGATTGGGAAAGTTCTCCTGGATAATATCTTGCAGTGTTTTCCAACTTGGTTCCATTCTCCCTGTCATTTTCAGGTACACCAATCAGACGTAGGTTTGGTCTTTTCACATAGTCCCAAATTTCTTGGAGGCTTTGTTCATTTCTTTTTATTCTTTTTTCTCTAAACTTCCTTTCTCTCTTCATTTCATTCATTTCATCTTCCATCAGCGATACCCTTTCTTCCAGTTGATCGCATCTGCTACTGAGGCTTCTGCAATCTTCGCGTAGTTCTCGAAACTTGGCTTTCAGCTCCATCAGCTCCTTTAAGCCCTTCTCTCCATTGGTTATTCTAGTTATCCAGTCTTCTAATTTTTTTTCAAAGTTTTTAACTTCTTTGCTATTGTTTTGAATTTCCTCTCGTAGCTCAGAGTAGTTTGATCGTCTGAAGCCTTCTTCTCTCAACTCGTCAAAGTCATCCTCCATCCAGCTTTGTTCTGTTGCTCGTGAGGAACTGCGTTCCTTTGGAGGAGGAGAGGTGCTCTGCTTTTTAGAGTTTCCAGTTTTTCTGCTCTGTTTTTTCCCCATCTTTGTGGTTTTATCTACTTTTTGTCTTTGATGATGGTGATGTACAGATGGGTTTTTGGTGTGGATGTCCTTTCTGTTTGTTAGTTTTCCTTCTACCAGACAGGACCCTCAGCTGCAGGTCTGTTGGAGTTTACTAGAGGTCCACTCCAGACCCTGTTTGGCTGGGTGTCAGCAGCGGTGGCTGCAGAACAGCGGATTTTCGTGAGACCACAAATTCAGCTGTCTGATAGTTCTTCTGGAAGTTTTGTTTCAGAGGAGTACCCGGCCGAATGAGGTGTCAGTCTGTCCCTACTGGGGGGGTGCCTCCCAGTTAGGCTGCTCAGGGGTGAGGGACCCACTTTAGGAGGCAGTCTGTCTGTTCTCAGATCTCCAGCTGCGTGCTGGGAGAACCACTACTCTCTTCAAAGCTGTCAGTCAGACAGGGACATTTAAGTCTGTGGAGGTTCCTGCTGAGTTTTTGTTTGTCTGTGCCCTGCCCCCAGAGGTGGAGCCTACAGAGGCAGGCAGGCAGGCCTCCTTGAGCTGTGGTGGGCTCCTCCCAGTTCGAGCTTCCTGGCTGCTTTGTTTACCTAAGCAAGCCTGGGCAATGGCGGGCGCCCCTCCCCCAGCCTCGCTGCCACCTTGCAGTTTGATCTCGGACTGCTGTGCTAGCAATCAGAGAGACTCCGTGGGCATAGGACCCTCCGAGCCAGGTGCGGGACACAATCTCCTAGTGTGCCGTTTTCCAGGCCCGTTGGAAAAGCGCAGTATTAGGGTGGGACTGACCCGATATTCCAGGTGCCGTCTGTTACCCCTTTCTTTGACTAGGAAAGGGAACTCCCTGACCCCTTGTGCTTCCCGAGTGAGGCATTGCCTCGCCCTGCTTCAGCTCGCGCACAGTGCGCTTCACCGACTGTCCTGCACCCACTGTTTGGCACTCCCTAGTGAGATGAAACCGGTACCTCAAGCAGAAATGCAGAAATCACCCATCTTCTGTGTCGCTCGGGCTGGGAGCTGGAGACCGGAGCTGTTCCTATTCGGCCATCTTGGCTCCACCCTCCTAAATTTTAAATATATATTTATCCTCTTCCATGTTAAGGACCTTAAGAAATAACTGGATGAGTGTGGTATGATGTTTGCATGTGATATTCATTACAGTATTATTTTAATAGTAGAAAATTGTTAAAAATCTCTATATCCATTAATAGGAAATTGGTTAAATGAGGCTTCCACAAACTGAAACAAACACTAAATCTATATTCTATTTACATAAGAAAATTATTTTGGTAAAGTAAGTCAAAAACACAGATTACAAAATAATATGTAGTGTATAAAATTATGTAACTCAAGTCAAGTGAATGGTTCAGCAAAATAGCGTTTCTCTGAATGATGAATTTGGGGGTGATTTTTACTTATACTTCAATGTCCAAATTTTCTACAGTGACTATAAATTTCATTTTAAAACCAAAAAGTTCTTACATTTGGGGAAATACAGTGAATTCCCACATAATGTTTTAAATTACTCAGCCACTAAAAATAAATGTACATGACTTCATTAACATAGTCATTGCCTAAACCACATTTTTCACACTATGTATTCTAGGTTCCTGGAGGTGAAAGGAACCTGGACTTGGAGTTCTTGGCTACCTCTGGCTGCCCCCGAATTAGAACAGCCCACGGGGGTATGTGTATTGGGAGTGGCGGAGTGGACAGGTAGATGATTGACTTTTTCTCAGGCATCAATCTGTTACGAGGTTCATGGTTTCAATGGGGCCAGATGCATGAGAGGTCAAAGCATGGGCAATAGGGGTTAACCGAACGAATTGAATGCTAGGAACTCCTCAGGGGAGCCAAAGTTCCTTGCAAAGTGTGTAGATGTTTTGTTTTTTAACTATATAAAATCTTGGCACTGACAAAGTTATTCCTGCTGTTTGGAGCTACACCAGAACCCCTTGGAACGCTACAGAGGGGTAGAACTAAAGCAAAACCCATCATTCACTCTACAGGGTGATTATAAATTTCATTTTCACACAGCAAAAAGTTCCTGAATTGGGGGAAATATAGTGAATTCCACATAATGTTTTAAATTATTCAGCCCCTAAAAATAAATTTATATATGATTTCATTAATATATTCACTACCTAAACCATATTTTTTATACTATGTAAAATACATTGTATATGTACAGTGAGAGATGCTTTTTGCTTTAGTTCTCATTTTTCACATTAAGGGGAGGAAAGCTACCCATAGATAGCATTCTCACTCCTTTTCACATGTTTCAAGGACAATTTGCAAGTGGATATAAATATATACACATCACTAGTGATTATGCTTTTATTTCCAACTTCTTATAGGTAACATAATTTTCAGGCAATGTTAGCTGTTTTTTAATCCATCCGTAAACTGCATGAAGATTCTTAATAATACACACAGAAGGCCTCTTTCATATTTGTATCATCTGCATTATTTTTCTATATGCTTGTCATGTGGCTTTACTTTCAGCCTCACTCTTTTCTTCCAAATGGATTATCCTTAAACCTTTTACCTTTAAAGAGCCTGAGATTTATATTTAACTCGAACAACAATTTGCCTCTGTTGCCCCTATGTTCATGTTTTCCTAAGCCAGTTTCCCACCCCTCCTGTTCCTGGCAGCCCAAGTGTCTTCCCTGGGCTGCTCCCACCTGGCCCTTGCTTTTCATTCCTTAGGGCAGTCACTTAGCACCTCCCAAAGTGCCTGCACATGTTTCTTATTTCTTAGACATTCATATTACCACTATTTAGATTGAAGGAACAGAATTGGTTTGGGCTTGAAGAGAATACAAAGAAAGAGATCTGTCTTCAATTATCTGAAAGCCTCTGATAGTAGTAAAGTTTCACGGGAGAAAGATTTCGGTTCCACATAAGGAAAAACTTGGAAAGTTTTGAATGGAAAGTTCATACAGAGATTCAGTAACCACCTGTCAGAAATTTTGTAAAGAACACATGAATACTAGCTGGCCTATGTGGCCTTTAAAATCTCTTCCAATCCTGAGATCCCACAACTCTGGATAAAAAGGGGCAAAAGTATTAGACATTTCACTCCCATTAATATGAGGGAAGTGAATGACATTGAGGTCCAATTTGTCTGTAGCTCAGAATTAGTCCAATACAGACCCTTAGACTAACTAGGGAACAAAAAGCAAGCATTTCAAGTTACCTATAAGCCCGGGCTCATCAGAATATAGAAACAGCCATGTGCTAGCTGGAAGCCATTCAATGGGGCTTTCTATTAATTTCCTTTAAAAGCAATGGTTATTATTGAAACTCTTAAATGCTAAAATCTGAAGGACCTATCCTTATATCTAAGTTCTGATCATATTGAAACAGTCATTTAGCAACATTGCTCTGATGTCCAGGACCCTGGTCTGTAACGAAAGCAATGAAGGGAGGGGCTGGCAGGGCACTGCTGGGGTGGTATAGGGGACACTGCTTATATTCACAAGGCCATGTGGTCCAAGCATACCGGAGAGCAACCACAGTCCCATGACAAGAATCGATCGCCAGGGTCAGGGACTGGGTAGAGACGGTGTTCATGGAAGCTGGAAGCCACTTGCATCGATGGTCACTGCAACAGGAGATCTAATAAGAGAGCCATAAAATAGGAATGATTAGGTCAGAAGGGTCTTCTAAGAAACTGGGCACTGCTCTTTCAGACAATGGATGGGAGGAAAGGAGACACTCTTCACCAAGGACGTACTTCTACAGTAAACAGAACAAACCTGAGCCCACTTTGGATCTAGTCAGCACAGCCACAGGTTGATAATACACATTCATGTGATCAAATAAATAATTTTAATAAATAAAACATTTACTGAGGGAGACAAGGAAGCATGATCACATAAGGCATTTAGGGAAGGCTCCCCTGAACATTCTTTGGGTGATCCCTCTTGCCAAACAGCAAGGCAGGCAGGAATGTAAGTGAACAGAGTGGCCCAGCTGCTGCTGCTCCTCTCTGGCACTCCCAAAGGCACTGTAGAATGAAGAAGGGTCATAAAGGAACTCTAGATACGAAGGCTTTCTCAAGCCAGAAGGCAATCCAGAAATGGGAATACAAATTATCCAGACCACTGGCAACTAACTAAAGAGGAGAGCTCAGAATGCAGACGTCTCTCAATTCACCTGGAACCCAGTGTGGAAAGAAGCTAAGTGGGGTAAGCGCCAACCAAGCATCTGAGGCAGGTGGATACCTTAGGACTTCAGAAATAGCAGCCCTAGATAAACTCCTGTGTAGTTAAAGTTCGCCTTTAATATTCTTTTCTCTTCTCCAATGCACTCTTTTCACACACCCCTTCCCAACCTAAGGCCTTATGATTCCCAAAGTCACTCATTTAAATGTTCCATGTAGGAATGCCTCCATCCCCCACCCTCAACTGTCGAAGACTCCTGAATAACCTCTTTCATCAATGGCCCCAATTCCACAGCAGAATGACCCCTGCTAGGTATTAAAAGGAGTCTCATTATATTAAGTCACACTAAGTTACAAATACCTAAGAATAAGCCTCTCAAAGGAGAACCTAAACTCAGAAAATGTCAGGATTTAGGAGAGTGTAACAAAAAATACACCCAAGGATGGGGTAAATATTCTGGAGCAAGGATCCTTCAATAGGTAACCTACAAATAAAGCTGCAGGCCCTGCCCTAGCAAAGATGGTTGCTTTGGCAGAGAAAATTTAAAAGGAAATTAAAAGTTTTTACAAGTCCATTTTAATACGGACTTGTTTTCCCTTTCTCAATTGTCCTGTCTATCAAAAGTGCTTCCAAGCTAATGAATTAACAGCTGTTTATTTGCGGCTCTGAGATAAGCTCAGCCCCCAACCAACCAAGACCTGCTGCGCCGTAATGTTATAACCAAAGAGATGGCCTCAGTGTGGAGGAAATCTTGACTCCACCAGAAAATGAACCCGTTTATTCTGCTGTTCTCACCTCAAATATCTTGTTGTCCCTTTTCTGCATCTGGATTTGCTGGTAATATGTGAGATTGAGCAGCCCCTTGTGAGCCAAGAGTTCTATCTTCTCAGGCAGTGGTCCTTCAAAGGTCAAATTCTTCTCACCATAAGCCAGAGCACGGGCCCCCAAGTGCAGCCGATAAGCCACAGTCTGTTTATCTCGAGGGTGGATGCTACAGGATAAGGAACAAGTAGAGAACTTGGGGTTTAAGCTCAACAATAACCACATTTTTTTAAAAAGGGGGATTATACGAAGCACCATTTATGAAAGTAAGAATAAAGTTGACTGAACTCCGTAATCAGTGGCCAGTCAGCTTAAGGGAAATGGTGAATGGTAACCATAGATGGGGCTCTGGGCCTTCTATGGGTTGGAAACCTTGAAACAATAGATGGCTTGGAAGGAAGGAATAAAGGGAGGGTTGGGAGGAGGGAGGGAGACATGGAGGAAGGAAAGATACCAGAACTAACCTAAGAGAGCTAACTCATAAGATTGTTCCTAACCACTAAAAGTCAGGTTTCTTCTGAATCAACTGTTCATTATTTGGTCCCCTAGAGCTTTTATTCATTTATTCAATAAATCAATCAAGTTCCTCCTATAATCCAGACACTGTGTGTTGGACTCTATTTCCTATGTGAAATCCCATCACATCCTACAGTTAGTGTGTGGTGTTCCCTGGGGCTGATCACAGATATCCCAGTATTCCTCCTGTGAGGCCAGAGGAATGCTGGAATTCCATTTCCTGCTGTCACTGAAGTTAACCGTAGCCTTATGACTTGGTTTGGCCAGTGCAATGTGAGCAGAAATGACTTGTGTGGGAGCACTGAATTGCCAGTATGAGACTTTAAGATGACTGGGGAAGCACAGGTCAACTTGGAGCCTCTATTGCTCTAGGTCTATGAATGATTACAGTGAGCAAAGTCTCTGTTGACCTTTTAACATAGAGAGCGACCAAGAAATAAATTTTTGGTGCATCAAAGAACTGAGATGTTGAGGGTGTTTGTTGTTGTTACTGCAGCACATCCCAGCATACGTGATTCTAAGTGCCAATCCTCAGTCTAATCTGCCCCTCACCGGTGAACATCAGAGTGAAAGGCTACAAAGAATATACGCTGTTCATGCAAAGCCCAGGAAGCAATCATACCTGCCAAAAGGGGAGTCTCTATCACAGAGATCCATAGCTACAGCCATGAAGGTATTGGGCATCTTTGGGTTGGGGACATAGCCGAAGTCTGCTGTTTGATGCCAACGGATCTGGGGAAATCCATCGTCTGAGCTCTTCTTAGACAAATCTGAAGATAACTAGAAAGCAGAGACATTGTTAATTTTATTGTGTCAGAATCCCACACTGGAGTCTTTTTCACTGGCAGACTCTGCTTCTGCTTCTCTCATTGCATTTAAATGCTCATTCAACACGTATTTACTGAGCTTCTTACTGTTGTGGCAGTGTCTCTCAAAAGACAGCTGCAACAGTCCCTCTCATCCCATGTGCCCTCTTGCAGTGCCACTTTACCACACCTCTCATCGAGCAGCGGGGTCTGTTTCTCTTCCCTTTGAATCTAGGATTTGCTTTGACCCACAGAATGCAGGAGAAATGATGTTGTACAGCTCCTGAGTCTTGGCCTTATGAGGCCTTGCCTTCTGAATTCATTCTCCTGAAACCCTGAGCTGGTCATGTAAACTCTCTCCAGTTACCCTGCTGGAGAGATTATGGAGGGAGAGGGGCCTTGGAAATTGAAAGATCATAGAAAGAGAGGCTCTAGTGTTCCCGCAATCACAGATAAGGGGCCAGTCATATGGATTTCTAGATCCTCCAGTTAAAATTACGGCCACATAAGCAAGCCTAGCTGGTGTCACGTAGGGCAGAAATGAGCCATCCCAGGGGAGCCCTACCTGGCCAACCCAAGGAATCATGAGCAAAAAATATGGCTGATGGTTTAAGCCCCTAAGTTTTGGGGTAGCTTGTTACAAAGCAATAGATAACTGATACATCTGTATACAATACAGGGCTATGCACTATAGGGAAGCAGAGAAGAATCTGCCCTTGAGCATATGCTAAATTGCATCGAAGACCCCAGTTCTTCACTCCTTCCTATATCCATACCCTCTTGCCATGTGGCTTTGCAGTTCCTCCTGTTAACAGGACAAGTATGTTTTCCAACTCCTTGATTCTAAGCTCAGCCATGTGGTTTGCTTTGAACAATCGACAGAAGCAGAAAGTATGGTGTGTCACTTCCTAGCCTAACTGACCCCGCATGGCTCCACTTGCTCATTTGCACTGCCGCGATCGCCATAAGAAGGACGTGCCTGGGCTAGCCTGCTGCTCCCTCGAGGAGGACAAGAGCTTCTGGAGAAAGACAAGAGCTCCCCTGCTGACCCACAGAGGTCTGAAAGAGCCCAAAGATCTGCAGCTCAGCCAAATCACCCAAACCCCAGCTCCCCAGACAAGAGCTACCTATATAAGAAAGGCTATTTTAGGCCAGGGGTTTTGAGGTAGTTTGTTACACAGCAGTAGCTAACTGGTACAAGTACTTTACAGCTTTGTTGAGGAGGACAGACCTACACATAAGAAATAAACACAAGGATTGAATGGGTTTATGTTTCATAAACATATAAAATAGTATGGATTAAATGTTAAATCTGTGCCACAGACAGCAAGTGCTAAACATTTAGAACAGACAAAGGTTATTATTACAGGAAAACGTGGTCTCAGAATTCATAAAAACAAATGGGCATCAAAAATATGAGAAGTCACTACAGGCAGTACTGCTCACACTTCACATGTTAGAAGCATGTAAGATGCAAAGGTGGGGAGGAGAATGGTTGTTCTGAGAGAAGGGCAATCCAGGTGGACTGGAGGATTTGTGAAGGAAAGGCAAAGTTGGAAAGATAGCAAGGCAAGTGTTTGTATAGTGATACTTTTGTATTAAGCAATAAAGAACCACTGTAGAGGTGATAGCTGCACAGCATTGTGAATGTGCTAAAGTGCTACTGAACTCAATTGCATGTTATATGAATTTCACCTCAATTAAGAAATTACAGAGCCACTGAAATACTGACATGATCAAAGGACCATTTGAAAAGATTGTTCTAGTGATCATACAAATGGCTCTGGCAAAAAAACAAAATAAGGCCATGCATGGTGGCTCACGCTTATAATCTCAGCATTTTGGGAGGCCGAGGTGGGTGGATCACCTGAGGTCAGGAGTTCAAGACCAGCCTGGCCAAAATGATGAAACCCTGTCTCTACTAAAAATACAAAAAATTAGCCAGGAGTGGTGGCAGACGCCTGTAATCCCAGCTACTCGGGAGGCTGAGGCAGGAGAATCACTTGAACCCACGAGGTGGAGGTTGCAGTGAGCCAAGATTGCGCCACTGCACTCCAGCCTGGGCAAGAGGGCGAGACTCCATTTCAAAAAAAAAAAAAGGAAACCAAAATAAAGGACTTAACGCAGAGAGACAGATTAGTTAAGCAGCTATTATAATATTCTAGACACAAAAAAAGGTCTAATCTACAGAGATAGTAGTGGAATTGGATGATGAGAAATAATAAGAACTGACAAAACCAGGCAACCAACTGGATATGGGGAACAAGAGAAAGGGTAAAATCCATCATTCGGAAGCCATGGCATCTGAATTAACTGTGTGGCATCTCAGGCATCCAAGTAGCACCAGAATATTTGGGGAATAATATTGTTCCAGAAAGAGCCTGTGAAGGATCCACAGCTCATGTATTATCAGTCAGCTCATGTATTTATTCATGCTTTTAACAAATATTTACTGAGCACCAACTCTGTGTCATGCACTAATACTGGCCTAGGAGATAGAGCAGTGAACAAAACACAAGAATCCCTTCCCATTCTTATACCCTAGTGGAAAGAGGGAACGAATAACAAGATAGATCCGTAAACTACATATCCTATGAGAAAGTGACAAGTGCACTGGAGAAAAATATAATAGGGAAGGGAGAGAGAGTGTCAGAGTTGAACGAAGACTAGGAGGAGATGCGCGAAGAAGCTATGGGGATATCTGGGTATGTTAGGCAGATGACCCACAGGGAGCCGCATCCTTATACAATACTCTCCCCTTTGTGGTAGGGGGAACTCGTAACTTGATTCTAACCAACAGGCTATGGCAAAGGTAATGGGATATCACTCCTGTGATTATGTTGTATATGGCAAAAGTGAAGGGATTTTGCAGATGTTACAAGTAACGTCCCCAGTCAGCTGACTTCACATTCATCAAAAGGGAGAGTATCGTGGTGAGCCTGACCTAATCAGGTGAGTCCTTTCAAAGAGGGTGTAGAAGCCAGACCCCCTCCCCTGCTGGCCTTTAAGAAGTAAGCTGCCATGAGTTCCACAGCTTCAAGGAGGTGAATTCTGCCGACAACCACGTGAACTTGGAGAACTCCAAGCCTCAGATGAGACCCCAGCTCTGTCTGACACCTTCACTTCCACCCTCAGCAGAAGATCCAGCTAAGCCATGCAGGCCCAGACTTCTCACCCATAGAAAATGAGATAATAAATGTGTGTTGTATTGTTTTAAGCTGCTAAATATGCAGTCATTTCTTACTCAGCAATAGAAAACTAAAACAGCGGGAAAAGAACTTTCCAGGAAGAATGGAAAAGAAAATGGCAGGCCCCAGGATGGGAGTATGCCTAGCGCGCTTAAAGAAAAGTAAGGCAGCCAGTGTGGCTGGAGTGGCGTACGCAAGGCAGAGAGAATTAGGAGGTGAGGTTGGCGGGTAATGCGGGCAGGGGCCACATCATGTATGGCCTTGCTGACCTCAGCACACGGGGACCCGCTGGAGCCTTCCGACCTGACTTACACTTCAAAGAGTCACTTTGATATATTGAGAATATCCTACAGGAGGAGAAAAAAAGGTAGAAGCAGGAAGAAGACCAGTTAGGAGGCAATAATTCAAGGGAGAGATGATGGTGGCTTAGACTAGCGTAGGAGGAGTAAAGGTAGTGAGAAGTGGTCAGATTCTGAATGCAGAGTGAGTTAACAGGATTTGTTTTCATCTAAACGGAAAGTTGATATACTCCTACTCCTGCAAAACACAGAGGCTCCCAGGAAAAAAAATCTTTACTATTACTATGACACAGGCAGTCCAGCTATTTCTTCCTTCTTTTTCTGATGTTTACATCACCCTGTCCTTTGATTTAGATAGCATTTTATTCTTAGCTCCAGTTCCAGCCAATGAGAGGCATCAACCTATTATCTCTCTTTTACAAACCATGATCTAACTGTAAGTCAAACCACAAACTGGAAAGCAGTCTGGGCCAGCAACAACATTTTTTTTTTACTCCATTTCAAAATGTCTGACCCCATCAGAGGACTGCATTTTACACAGACTGTTCCACCCAGCCTTATTACTCACACAGCCCAGAAAATACCTGACATCATCCCTATGAATGTGGCCAAATGCAACTTTGAATCGAAGATATTTTCTGCTCTCTGAGTTGCTCCAGAAAGATGAGAAAATCATCAGGAGAACACGGAGAGGTTGCAGTAATAACAGAAAGGAGCCTTGGATATGATATGGAACTAATAGGCCATTTCCAATTCTCTTATTAAAATTCTTTTAGGCAAATCAGCTTTAACATAGGAAATGATAAAAGGTGCCGCTGAAGCCTCACAGTAGAATCTCATGAAGACTAGAAAATGGGAATAAAAAAATCTATTAAGTCACCCTACTTCTTCCACACCCAGAAGACAAAGTGGAACCATGTGCACCAGCCAGGGTCATAATGAAGATCACAGTAACGCCACAGGAAAGAGTCTGTGGTAAAAAACTAGCCGGAAGCTCAACAGGGAGCAATGCTAAAAACAGCCCCTCAAGCCAAGGGAATTTTCTCAAAATGGCAGTTTGCTGAGAATTCTTGAAGCAATTCACTCTTTCATTGACTGCACTACTATATACTCGCCACATGGGGGCACCGGCGTACTCCACACCCACATGAAATTCCTGTTTTCCTAATCTGAAATACAGCGGGGCACTAATCCGTCTCCCACGGTGGCTGGTAGAAATACTGCGGCTAATAAAGGCGTAGACCAGCCAAAGAATATAAAGCTGGCCACGCTCACGAATAACATGCTGCAGTTTGTGGTCTGTTCAACTGTTCCTCCAAATCCCTATTTAAAAACCACAGTCCTTAGGAGTCCAGCCCCTAGCCTCTTGCTGTTTTTCAGGCTCCAGGTGGCCTTTCTACTAATAAGTCTGGGATACACGTGTCCAGCCCTGGTCTCTCCATGGAACTCACATCCTCCATCTCTAGCTGTACTCTAGTCACTGCAACCATCGTTTCAAACTTAGCACTTCTATGAAGCCAGTTCCTCTTTCCTTACAGACCAACCGTCCCTCCAGATCTTCTGATTTCTCTCATCAACACTGTTCAACACTAACATTAACTGGCATGTTCCAAGCTTTCCATGGATGAACTCATTCAATATTTAAAATAACAAAGAGTTCAGTATCGTGTTCAAAATCACATGGCTCAGGAAGTGTCAGAGCTAGCATCTGAATGCACTTAGTCTAGCTTAGACTCAGTCTGAACCATGACGTTGTCATGCTGGGTATTCCCCTTTGAAGGGATATGTTTATATTTCCAGACTTCCACTAGTAACCAGCATGTTTTTGTTGGTAATTATAAAGTTAAAACCTGGAGGTTAAGGGACTTTCACTAAACTGTAAGGCATAAGTACAAGAATCAGGTCCTTCTGATTGCTATATTTCTTTTTTTTTTTTTTTTTTTTTTGAGACCGAGTTTTGCTCTTATTGCCCAGGCTGAGTGCAATAATAATAACAACCTATGTCTCCTGGGTTCAAGCGAGTCTCCTGCCTCAGCCTCCAGAGTAGCTGGGATTACAGGGATGCACCACCACACCCGACTAATTTTGTATTTTTAGTAGAGACGGGGCTTCTCCACGTTGGTCAGGCTGGTCTGGAACTCCCAACCTCAGGTGATCCGCCCACCTCGGCCTCCCAGAGTGCTGGGACTACAAGCGTGAGCCACCACGCCCGGCCTAATTGCTATATTTCTAGCACCTCACAAGATTCACAGCATATAATAAGCATTCAACACATACTTTTGGTTTGAGTTGGCTAAAGTCATACTCAAATCACCATGTGCACAGGCCAAGGGAGAAAAAAGTACTTCCAAAGCCCAAGTGTAGTTTCCACCAACAGGAATGCAGAACTGGTGACAGGAGCTGCTACTTTGAAAATAATGAGCAGAATAATCTTATTTCAAAGTCAGAACAAATGCAGGAAAGAAGAAAGAAAATAATCATAAAGGCATTTTTAAGTGAGAAGGTCTATACAAATATTCGAAAGAAGGTACAGTGAAAAGGACAAGGTAGGGGAGTTGGGAGGATGGTGAGAAGGCATCTGTGGGGCATGCGGAGATAGGTGTCTGGGACCATGGATGTCCCGTTTACACAGTAAAGCCTACTCTGTTGTCATGTTGTAAGATGGGCATTGTTTTTATATTACCTTACTTGTTCGATTTCTTATGTTCTAGAAAAACCAGCACTACCACCCTGCTAAAAAGTGTAGTTCATATGAACATGTGGAGGCTAGGCAATTATGAACTTGGTTAAATATGTTTATTCTTTTTATGCAAGGCTGAAAGCAGAATCTTTCTGACTAGTTATCTCTAATTAAATGTGTGGTTTCTCTTGCTATCTTTTTTCATTCACGTGTTAAGCCGCTATTTAATGAGTGCCAATCAACTACATACTTACTAGGGATGTAAGTGTGACCCAGGAAAAGGTAGTCACATAGGCAACCTCATGCAAATAAAAAGGTAGGGTAGAGGGAAAGGGGGCATCAAACACAGACTCTGGATAGTCACAGAAGGCTTCCTAACTAGTATGTAGGCTGAGGCCTAAAGGATGATTAAAGTTAACTGGGAAAGTATGGAAGGCAAGGAGCAAGTGCAATGGCCTGGGAGTGAGAGAGCATGGTGGATTCCAAGGAGTGGAAGGGATAACACCAAGTTGGGGAGGGGGTGGGGAAATGGACATTCTCACAGACAGTTGCTAAGAGTATAAATTTATACAAACTCATGAATTTCTTCAGAGAAATCTGGGGACATGTTCAAAGCCTTACAAAGGTGTATCTTTTGACCCAGAAATTTCATTTCTGGGAATTTACCTTAGGGAAATAATCAAGCATATATGCAATGATTTAGCAACAAGGAAAATAAACATGCCAAAGCTTATTAAAGCAAAACGTTTAAAACAACCTAAATGCCCAATCTGTACACAGATAGTTAAATAAACTACAATATAACCATATTTCAGACTCTACAATCATTACAAACTGCATTGAAGATTAATATTTATTGACATGAAAAAATGTTTACTACTTATCTCTAATGGAAATATCACTTTAAGAGAAAAATGCAAGATATAGTACAGATCTATTTCAAAAATAAATGAACAGAAGACAGCTGCTTATTTCTGGATTGGAAAATTATCAATATTTTTAGCTTCTTTTTCGCTTATCTTTTTAATATTTCCTCAATGAAACTGTAATGCTTTTTAAATAAGAAATATTAGTTACTTATCAACTTTTTTTGAAGTTTTAATTGTCCTATCAGTGAACTGAGATGAAGTAAGCCTTACATTCAGTTCTTGACGAGCATGTTATGAGGACAGAAAAGGAAGATGAACTCCAGGAAAGAGATCTAAATAGCACATCCCCACACCAATGCCCATAAACCTCTTCCTGTCAACACAGGAACAGGTGTTGACATGGACAGAGAAGCCTTTACCACATCGTACCTGGACAAGTCCAAATGGGAAGAAACGCTCCGTCTGCCCCTGGGAACCACGGTGGAAGGTTTCACGCCAGTCTTCGATGAGCGCAGGGAATGTGCAATTGTACAGATCCATGTTATAATTTATATTGGACTCCCCTAAAAACAGTCCAGATTGTAAGGGGAGTTTGGAGTAGACTGCAAAAATGACCACACATTACTCTCCTCCCTCTATCCGTGCCCTGAGGTAGTGGTCTTCCCGCGGTCTCTCTGGACTGGCCTTTTTCCAGCCAATGGGGCATCAGCAAATGTGGTACAAACAGAGGCTTGAAAAGTACTTCAGGTTTGGGCTCTGCCCTCTCCTGAGGACCCTGGAATCCTAAGACTATTATATAAATAATAAATGAGTCTATACTGGCTTGCTGAAGAGGTCACCTCAGAATCATGTTGCAACAGCCCCCCGACAATACATCTAGGGAGAGACCATCCTAGGTCATCCAGCCACCAGACAATCTGCCAGGTGGCCAAAGACACATAAGAGGTCCCAGCAGGAACTAGCTGAAGCAGCCCAGACATAAAAACTACCCTGCTCACCCGCAGAACAGTGAGCTGAATAAAATTTAAAGTTATTATTGCTTTAAGCCACTACGTTCTAGGGTGCTGTGTTATACAGCAAACGCTATCTGATACAATGGAGAAAAAGTACATTGAACACTTACCCTGGTACCATACCACCCCTTTCAGAGTCATATTGCACAGTGGATGGATCATGGCATTCCAGAGAACAGAGTGCTTACTGGGACCAGTTACAGAATCGTATGGAGCGGACCTGAAATCATACGATGCACAAGTGTCACCAGAGAGCCAGTGATTGATCACATAAGGGTCCCTAATTGGGCATCTATCCACTTTCACTTGTGGCAAACTTCTGATGAAAGCAACACAGAATTAAAATTGAATCGAAACTCTTTTTCTTGAAAACGTGACTATTCTCTGAATTTCACCTCCAGGTTATTCCCAAAATAAGTGTATCAGTCAGCTTCCTATGGTAATTAAAGGTAATTTCTAAGGTAATTAAAGCCACAAGGAAGGAGTGCTTTATTATTGAGTATCTCACATGGAGGGGGCAATAAATTTACTTAACTTTTATTAAATAAACCTTTATTTAATGGACAGACATTTAGGTTGTTTTAAACTTTTTGCTTTTATATGCAATGCCAGGATTATCTTCCTTATAGCTAAGTCATTGCATATATGCTTAACTATATCCATAAGATAAATTCCCAGAAATGAAATTGCTGTGTCAAAGGGCATCTTTTTTAAGGCTCTGAACATGTTCTCAAATTTCTCTGTAGAATATTTATATGAATTTATCCTGTAGCTGCTGCGTGTGAGAAGCCCACTTCCCCACACCCTCGGGATTATCCCTTCCACCCCCAGAGATCTGGTCTAACGCTCACTCCTCCTCTACTGCAGGCCATTCTTCCTGTTCCAAAGTTGAATATCTTCACTCCCCCACAGGCAAGCTTTTACCCAAACTATACCAAGAGCTCAAGCCCATCCTCCTCCCACAGGCCTTCCCAGCGTGAATGAGACATGGTCCATGAAAGCAGGTCACATACTGCTCATCTCTACACTGATGTTAGCATCGGGATTTGTACTCACTAGCCCTTTCCCTCCCCAAGTATTCTTCCTGATCCAGCCTTTCCTAAGCAGGTATTCATAGTATACTGATACGTTTCTTTGAGTACATGTTTATAACATTTGTTCTTCCTGTTGGATTGTTTATTCTTCTAGGCAATACAGCACAATGGTTAGGTGCACAGACACTGAAGCCAGACTTGCCACTTACTAGTCATGCTCATGAGCAAGTTACTAAATCTCTCTGAAATGTAGTGTCTTCACCCACGGTCTTTAATATCTACACTTCAATATATCAATATACATTCAATATATTAATAATTAATATATATAAATGCTTAGCACAGTGTCTGGCATATAAAAAGCTTTCAGTAACCACTAGCTATTACTATTATTAGGGAAAAAGATACTTTTTTTTTTTACATGTTCTCAAACAATTGTGGTGGCAATGACAGTGAAAATAATGCTTTCCCTGTGCATGAATAAATTATATACATTCAACACATACTGGGACATTCACCATATACTTAACTCCCCACAGAGGACCATGACCCTCTCTCTTACATAATTCTCTGGTAGGCTCTTTCTCAGACTGGAGAATGCTGTCTTACCCTTGTTTAGGGACCCCACAGGCTTTCAGTGACCGTCCAGATGACCAGGCTTCAATGGGTGTCCCGCCCCAGCTGGAGGCGATCAGCCCGATGGGATACTGCAGAGTGTCATGCAGATGACGTCCAAAGAGCCAGCACACTGCTGACATGTACTTGAAATATCCATGGCCTAAGTTTTCTGTTCAGAGAAATGGTTAAAGAAAAAGAGCCAGAGAAAGGTTGATGGATACAAACTGCAGCTGCTAGGTGGGTCTAGGTGAGAAGGGTGGGCAGAGGTCATTCTTCTGTTGTTTTCTAAGACTTTCAAAAGTAGGATAAGACTGAGAGGCACAGAGAAGATATAGCATCAAGACCAATATGCTGGTCTGAACACTATTATCTCTTCCAAACCTTCCCTAAGGAGAATCTTTTCCAAGGGAGAAAACCGTAACCTTAGTGATAGTTTCCTTTTATCTGTCTTCATGTTTTTTTCAGCTGCTCAAAATGCTTGTTCTCATAACAAGGAAATAGCTCTCTCTGCCTGGGAGAGAGGCAGATATGATAGCAATTTTGCTCTCAGTCTGAGTATAAATAATTCACTTACATAACATGTAAGTTAAAACTCTGGCTAGGCAATAGGCTTCCCCGTGCTTCCCATCACTTACAGGATCTGCAGACTCTCGGATAATCAATGCTCTCTCTCAGATAGGTGAGAGGTGGGAAGGCCACCATGTCCCCATGCTACTCTCTTCTATGTCTCCCCTCTTACTTGGCCACTCATTCCCACTTCGCTCTGTGGGAGGGAAAAAGCAAGCAGGGGGCAACTTAAGAAGAAATGTGTATTTTTTTTTCTGGTGGCTTTATAACCAATTTTATAGCTATGGTCAAGAGGCTGGGCACGGTGGCTCACACCTATAATCCCAGCACTTTGAGAGAACGAGGTGGGTGGATCATCTGAGGTCAGGAGTTTGAGACCAGCCTGGCCAATATGGTGAAACCCCATCTCTACTAAAAATACAAATATTAGCTGGGCGTGGTGGTGGGCACCTGTAATCCCAGCTACTCGGGAGGCTAAGGCAGGAGAATCGCTTGAACCTGGGAGGCAGAGGTTGCAGTGAGCCGAGATTGTGCCATTGCACTCCAGCCTAGGCAACAAGAGCAAAACTCTGTCTCAAAAAAATAAATAAAAAATAAAATAAAAGTCAAAAAATAAAAATAAATAGCTATGGTAAAGAAAACATGGACAGATAAGTGATGGGAAATTCGGCCCAAAGGGAAAGCAACAGAAGCCAAAACTATTGTTTAAATTCTCAGCACAGTCTAACTCATTCATCCAATTACACTGCCCAGTAACTAACAGAGGCAAGAGTGAGCAATTTCATGTTAGAAGAAAGCTGGTGAAGAGGGGAGCATGCTTGCTCACACAAGGATGGGATCAGTTCAGCCCAAGGTTTATTAAAGACTGATTATGGCTAAGTCACTGGCACTCCAAAAGCAGACAGTGCAATAGTGAGGGTTCAAATCAATTCCAAAATAATTAAAATGGACAGAGCACCTACCATGTATCAGGAACTACTAGATGGATGGGAGACAGTGATGAAAGCGATATAGAGACACATGGAACCTCTCCTCATAGGTCTCATAGTTGATAGAATAAGGCAAGTAGGGCCGGGCATGGTGGCTCATGCCTGTAATCCCAGCACTTTGGGAGGCTGAGGCAGGCAGATCACGATGTCAGGAGTTCGAGACCAGCCTGACCAACGTGGTGAAACCCCATCTCTACTAAAAATACAAAAAAATTAGCTGGGTGTGGTGGCACGCACCTGTAATCCCAGCTGCTCAGGAGGCTGAGGCAGGAGAATCGCTTGAACCTGGGAGGCAGAGGTTGCAGCGAGCCGAGATCGCGCCACTGCACTCCAGCCTGGGTGACAGAGCGAGACTCTGTCTCAAAAAAAAAAAAGAATAAGACAAGTATTTAGTTGAATAAAATACATGGCAAAAGATGGTAAGTGCCTCAAGAAGTACAAACAAGTATTAAGGAGTTTTAACACAAAGAAAGAATATCAAATGAGAGGCAGAGCTTAAAAGGCCTAAGAAACACTGACCTCCCCGCCCCGCACTGTGCTTCCACAACACTCTGTGCATCGCTCCATCACTAGACCATGCAATAACCATCTGTTCAGTGTTTCCCTTAGCTCACTACACTATTAGCAGAGACTTCACCTGATTTATGTCTGTATCCTCAGTGTCCAGGACATGATGGAGAGTCGGTGTCTGCTGACTGATTGAGGGTGCCTGTGGTTTCACTGACAGTAGGTAGAGGGGAGTAGTAAACAGGAGGGAAGAAGAGAGCTGGGGAAGCCTTAAACCATCAACAGGAGTTTAATAAACAGAGCTGACATTCGAGGCAGAAGAAAAAATACATGAAAAGGCACACAGAATAGGAAATATTCTGAGAGTATTTGGCTGGAGCAGAGATTATAAAAGAGAACAGTGGAAGATAAGACTGGAGGGGAGGTTAGAGCCACATCTTGGAGTAAAGAAAATGGAAACCCACTTGAAAATGCTTGAGAATGAGAATGTGGGGTGTAGGCAAAATAACAGACCCCAAAAACGCCCACACACTCATCCCTGGAACCTGTGGCTGTGTTACCTCGCATGGCGAAAGGCACTTTGTAGACGTGATTAAGGTTAGGGACCTTGAGATGGAGAGAGTGTCCTGGCTCATCTAGGTGGGTCCAATCTAATTACAAGAGTCCTTAAAATCAGAAAACCTTTCCCAGCAGCAGTGATGTGATGACAGAAGAAGAGGCAGGAGACCGGACGTGGTGGCTCATGCCCGTAATCCCAGCACTTTGGGAGTCTGAGGCAAGCAGACCATGGATCACTTGAGGCCAGGAGTTCCAGACCAGCCTGGCCAACATAGTGAAACCCCATCTCTACTAAAAATACAAATATTAGCTGGGCGTGGTGGGGCACACCTGTAATCCTGGCTACTCGGGAGGCTGAGGCAGAAGAATCACTTGAATCTGGGAGGTGAAGGTTGCAGTGAGCCAAGATCACATCACTGCACTCTAGCCTGGGTAACAGAGTAAGACTCCATCAAAAAAAAAAAAAAAAAAAAAAAAAAAAGGGAAGAGCAGAGCAGGCAGGAGAGATTCTCAGTGTGGGAGAGATGGATCCTCTGTGCCCTTCCTAGATATCTGCATTGCCTCGCCTCTTTCAGGCTGCTACTGAAATGTCGCCTTTCCCCATCCCAGCATGAACACTTCCTATTGCCTCCCTTCCCTGATATATTTATTTGTTTTTGTCTCATTAGCACATGTCACCCATTAATCTATCCTGTGATATCCACATTATTCATTCAGTTTCTGATTTCACAAAGTGAAAAGTTCAGATAGCACGGCATAATACATTATCCAAATTTGATTGAGTCCTGAGTTTTGGATTTCATGTAGTAAGAGTTCATAGAGCAAAGGATTCATCCAAAAATTTACCTGAATCCATTCAGTTCCTGAGCTCTTTTACAGGGAGAGTTCAGATAGTGTAAGATGGACAGCATCAGATACTTTGTGTATAATTTACTTCTTTTATGATTCACTTTCAGTATTCCCTTACACTAGACTGTAAGCTCCATGAGGTCAGGTATTCTTGCCTGTTTTACTCACTATGTTATCCCCAGCACTTAGAACAGTGTCGAGCACATAGTAGGCACTCAAATATTTGTTAAGTTAATTACTACTTGTAAATGTAGGAGCATCTGAGCACCAAGGAAAGCATGCACAGGAGAAAAAGAAAAAGTCCAGGGGGAACACAGGGACCACTTCTGAGGAAAAGGAATGAAGAAGCAAAGAAAAAGGGATGGAGAAGACAGAGGAGAAGAACTAGGAAAAGAAAGCACCAGGCAAGCAAGGAGGGACATGCAGTTTCTAAAGGGGGTGGTCCACAGTGCCGAATGCAGCAAAGGTCTCTAGGTTTATCATTAGAAGAACGATAGTAACATCAAGGTGAACAAATTGTTGAGGTGGAAGCAGAAGCCAGATGACAAAGGGCTGAAGAGTGAACACAGGGAAATGCAGTGAAAAGAATGAAAACAGAAGATGTTCTAGAAAGGTTTAACAAAGCAAAGGAGAAAGATGAAGCATCTGAGAAGGGTGTTTGCGAAGTTTACTGTTGTTTTGTTTTGTTTTGTGAGAATAAAAGAAAGGCTAAGCTCAGAGAGCAGGGACTGTGTCTCTGGTCACTGCTGTATCCCTGGGGCGTGGCACAGATCCTGACACAAAGCAGTCATGAAATGGAGAGTGGCCGGGTGCGGTGGCTCACGCCTGTAATCCCAGCACTTTGGGAGGCCGAGGTGGGCGAATCACGAGGTCAGGAGTTCGAGACCAGCCTGGCCAATATGGTGAAACCCCATCTCTACTAAAAATACAAAAATTAGTTGGGCGTGGTGGCCGGCGCCTGTAGTCCCAGCTACTCGGGAGGCTGAGGCAGGGGAATCACTTGAACCCAGGAGGCGGAGGTTGCAGGTGAGCCAAGATCGCACCACTGCATTCCAGCCTGGGTGACAGACTGAGACTCCATCTCAAAAAAAAAAAAAAAAGGAAAACAAAAAAAAAAGAAATGGAGAGCTCAGGCTCATGCTGAATGGACTGAGGGGAAAACCACAGTGCCTAAGGGATTAAAGAAGGCTCTGGAGAAAGGAGAACCCAAATGAGAGTTAGTCCTGAAAAGAGACCAGTTGTCTACAGACACAGAAACAAGGGAAGAAAGAGGAGAGGATTTGGAGTGAAGGCATCGGCGAGAGATGCTGGCGGAGCCCATGCCGAAGGGCCTTGATATTTTCACTGAAGATGTTGAAGGAAGAGTCGTTTCCCTACAGCAAGAGGGAAGATTTGTTGGTAGTCTTGGGAAGAAACCTGAAATAGTCACCATCAGGAAGGATGAAGAGTCAATAAGAAAGGAATAAAAGGCATGAGTAATAATAAATAGACACATAAGAACCAAATTCAGTCTCACAGATTCCACTTAGGGCGCTAACCCATTACATAAGAGACAGCGCGTTCAAGCCGTCACATACCTGAGGTGGGCTTAGACCATTGCAAGTCAACCGCAACAAGGTCCTCCAGCTCCTGCTCTGCCTGAATAGGAGAGACGGAGAGGATGCGGACAGACTGATAGGCAGCAGTGTTAGACAACTCCCTTGTAGCATTAAATATCTGGAAAAGAATTTGAAACGTCATTTAACCTAGCGGGTGGTGAACTAGCCTGACGCCTCTTAGTAAACATCAATCCTCTGAGCTCCTAAACTTTCAATATACTGAGATCAAATTAATAACCAAAACCAATGGGCTGGACTGAATCACCTTGATCCACTTTTACCAAAAGAGACCAGGATAAATCATGTTCCCAAAGAGGGTAGAAATATAATGAAATCTGTGATTTTAAGAAGCAGGTCTATGTTAGACAAGAGGAGCCGTGAAGTAGCTGAGGCTAAAGAATATTGCCCAGCACTTACAACACTCTGATACCTTGAAACGGAAATACTTCTACTCTGAAAAAGTATCTCATAACACAAAACCAAACCAAATAACTTCTTCTTTTTTTTTTTTTTTTTGAGACAGTCTTGCTCTGTCGCCCAGGCTGGAGTGCAGTGGTGCCATCTCGGCTCACTGCAAGCTCCGCCTCCTGGGTTCACGCCATTCTTCTGCCTCAGCCTCCCGAGTAGCTGGGACTACAGGCGCCCGCCACCACGCCTGGCTAATTTTTCATATTTTTAGTAGAGATGGGGTTTCACCGTGTTAGCCAGGATGGTCT
The DNA here is from genome assembly GCF_009828535.3 of Hylobates moloch. Taxonomy (NCBI): domain Eukaryota; kingdom Metazoa; phylum Chordata; class Mammalia; order Primates; family Hylobatidae; genus Hylobates; species Hylobates moloch. The sequence goes on from NW_026652286.1 coordinate 97,313,473, forward strand.
CCATCTCCTGACCTCGTGATCCGCCCGCCTCGGCCTCCCAAAGTGCTGGGATTACAGGTGTGAGCCACCGCACCCAGCCAATTAACTTCTTTTTAAAATGGTGCTTAGGATATTATGTGGAACCAAAAAGGCCATGGGGAGGTAGATTTGTCTAATCCATACCACACAAGAGAAGCATGCTCAAAAGAAACACAGCTCAGAAATGACTGTTGAACTACTGAAACATAGTTGAAGTACTGAAACATACTAGCATAAGTCTCAAAATGCATATACAGTTATCCTTCGTATCCACAGGGCATTGGTTCCAGGAACCACACCCCTCCACACCAAACCCCAGCACATCAAAATCTGAGGATGTTCAAGTCCCTTATATAAAATGGCGTATTTGTTTATAGCCTACAAACATCCTCCTGTATACTTTACATCATCTCTATATTACTTATACCCAATAATGCTATGTAAATAGTTGTTATATATGTTAAGCAACCCTAATCTGAAAATCCAAAATCCAAAATGCCCCCAAATCCAAAATTTTTGGTGTGCCAACATGATGTCAACAAGTGGAAAATTCCACACAAATACTTCAGAAAAATTTTGTTTCATGCACAAAATTATTTAAAAATATTGTACAAAATTACCTTCAGGCTATGCACATAAGGTATATAGGAAACATAAATGAATTTCAGGTTTAGACTCGGGTCCCATCCCCAAGATATCTCATTATGTCTATGCAAATATTGCAAAATCCAAAAATAATCCGAAATCTGAAACACTTTCAATCTCAAGCAACTTCAGAAAAGGGATACTCAACCCGTATGTATTGTTTTTTCAATGTGTATTATTTATTGTTGTATTGCCATTTTAAATTTTTATTCTTCAAATATTTTCTATCCATGGCTGGTTGAATCTGCACATGTGGAACTGGTGGATACCGCAGGCTGACAGTATCCTCATCTTGGTCTTGGTAAATCACCAAAGAAAAGCAAGAGAGGCATGGAGATTGGAAAGGTGGTGTTCAGGGTAACAGCTCAGAACAGTCCCAAGGAATTAAAGAAAAGGGTCCATCCGAAGATAAATCATGTTTTCCCAAATCACTTTATTAAACCTCATCAATTGTCAGGAGTATGAGGGGAGTGGCTTAGGGTTTTCTGGAAAAGAATGTGTGTGCTACACTCAGTTCCTTCTTTGTTAGTCCAGCAAAGCATCATTCCTCTATGAACTTATGCACAAGTGCCATTTCCTCTCATCCTGACATTTTAGTTATTTTTTTATTTTAAAACAAATATATCAGAAATATTTTGTTTTGTTTTTTTATTTGTGTGTTTCTTCTTGAGTCCTTTCTATCCCCCTAGACTGGCCCAGCTTCTCCCAAAACAAAGGGCCAACAGGAGCATCAGGAAGCCCAGTTACGGCTTGCCTCAGGGAGCAGGCGCTCCAGCTGAGTCGGGGCTGCCACAGCAGTGAAAGGCACAGGAGGCAGGGTACGTTCCATTGGCCGCTGGTCACAGAGTGTGCAGCTGGCTTGCTTTCCACCCCCACCCACCCACTGCAGAGAATACCGGCCCTCCAGCCACAGCGTAAGAGAAACTCTGAAGCAGCCAGGTGCCCCATGGTGCATTTCACTGAAAGATGCTGCCTCTTGAATCTCTCTGGACTTGCCACTGAGCCGGCTGTGCCCAATAAGATGGCCAGATGGAAATGAGATAGCTCTTTTGGTCACAGTGGGAGCCACAACCTGAAATGCTCCTTTGTTGGCAGCAGCTCTAGGCTGTCAGGGTTACTGGTCTTCCCATTCTCAGGACAGGTTACACATGGTCAAAGAAAATTCCATAGGAAATCCAGACCTGTTTGTTCAGGATCATACCTGGCAGGTTAATGTAAAGTAAACATGAAGGAGTAAGAACAGGGCTAATGCACTCACAGTGTATCTGGCAGGGAAATTATTTTTCAGCAGCAAGTACCTGTAAAAAGCCGCCTCCTTTGGAATTCAGTTCTGCACTAAGCACTCAGGATCCTATGTTGCTTCCATGGAAACAGTGGATGAAACTGCTTTCACTCTCTCCACCCACACTAGCTTCCGCACTGACTGGGAACTCAAGTGCCTCATCGCAGTGAGACGCCAGCTTGGGAGGCAGTATGAGAGAACATGCTACTTGTCTTTTAGACCCGTTGCTAACACTGTAGGCCAATAGAGTCAGAATGGTTGGCATTCTCCTATATTGATACCAGCACACGGAACTGGATCCAAAACATTGACTGGGAAACTTCCATTTTCAAATTCACATTTGCGTGTAATTTCAAGCCAAAACTTGAAAGCCACAGAAAGTGTCAGCAAAAATGGGGGTGGGGACCATTCCTTCTGTACCTGACAACATAATGACAATTACTTCAGAAATTGGTATCCTTTCCCAATAACTAGGCCTTTTTGATGAAAGCATTTCCTCAGGGATATGGGCAGCAAACTTAGGAATAAAGAGATTGCAGGAAGATTTTCATTTAAATGACACTTGGTTTCCCTGCTGATGAAAGGGGAAGCCTTACTCCATCTGCTGAGATCAGATTTCATCTCATCAAACACTGCAGTGTAATTATTTTTCTACCAAGTATTTAAATGAGGATGTAAATGAATACCAAGGTATTTGAAGTCATTAACGCCACAGAGGCTGGGAGAGAGCACCGCTGCCTCTCTAGGGACTGGACCATTCACCATCAAAGCAGCTGCTCACTGGTGTTCATTTTGTAACCTTTATACCACATTCTTGAATTAATGAAGACACGTCAAGAATCTATTTCCTCAGAGAATCTTGGCATGGGGTCTGCATGGGGGAGCAAAGCATGTGTGTGAGTGTGTGTCTGTGCGCACACACACACAGAAGGACAGAAACTTTATTTACTTAAAAGAATCTGGAAAGTCTGTAAGTTATTTTACCTTCTACTATGGTAGCAGTTCTAAAATTGAGAAGATAACTATTTAAAAAAAAATCAGCCTCATAAGTCCTGTGAATCTTTTGTTGGAATGTGGTACCAGCCCTTCTCTTCTGGATCTTAATTTCTCTATTTGTAAAGTAGGAATGTGGGGAGTTCTGAGATATTGAAAATTGGGTTTCCTGATGGATATTGGCCATCTTTTTCTGAGCATAGCTAGAAATATCCAAGTCTTAAGACCTACCCTGACTTAGGAGGCGACAGATGAACATTTAGACTCTTCTCCATTTATAAACATCTCACTCAGCGTTATAAATAACACTCAATTTTAAAATTCCACTTTACCCTAACAACAAGATGGGCACACAATCTGCCATTTCCTTGATTTGAATGTGAAGAGTGGTAGGTTATAGTGGAAATCTTACCTCCTCAGAAAAGTCACATGGAAGGAGGGAAGGAGAAAGACTCGTGTGTGTGTGTGTGTGTGTGTGTGTGTGTGTGTGTGTGTGATGTATGTGTGTGTGTTGGGGGTTTGTAGGAGGAAAGGAGCAAAAGGAATAAAGGGGAAGCCATGTAGAACATCCTTTTAATCAAAAAACGAGGTTCCATGAACTGTTAAGAGACGAGAAGCTTGGTTTTTGGTACTGTCAGCATCTAAAATGTTATCTTGGAAACTAAGTGCATGATTTAAACAAAAATAAAAAATAAATATTAACACTTGGATGTTTCAGACGGAATTTTTTCCTGTTCTCCTATATCTCAGAGCTTAGAGACCTAGCTTTATACAGAAGATGCTCAGGGGTAAATTCTAGGCAGAAAAAATATGTTTACTCTTAACAATCAAAATCTGATTTAGCCTGACAGAAAATGGGATGGAATCCCCTGGCATAGACTGCTGTTGAGAAAGCAACTATATAGATACAAACAGATCTGGTCCATGCCTTTCTGTGCAAACAGGGAACTGCAATTACAGCATTAAGAAAAATACTGTTTTCCTTAATGAGTTAACAGCAATTCTGCTTCTACACAAAACCATCCTTTCTATCAAGAAATAAAACTTTGATTTTGCTTCTACTCTCTTATGCTAAAAGAGTCCAAAGTTCAATTTAATAAACATTTTAATTAAAAAGCCCAGCATGGGTAACATAGCAAGACCCTATCTCTATAAAAAAATAAAAAATCAGATGGGTATGGTGGTTCACACCTGTAATCCCAGCTACCCAGGAGGCTGAGGCAGGAGGATCCTTTGAGCCCAGGAGTTCTAGGCTGCAGTGAGCTATGATCATGCCACTGCACTTCAGCCTGGGTGACAGAGTAGGACCTTATCTCTTTAAAAAAAAAAAAAGGGTTGGGTGGGGGGGCTTCCATATATATAAATAAGACAGAACGTAAGAGGAAATAAAATGTTGATAAGGAAGACTTCAATGCAAGAATTTAAATTCTAAATCAGAAAACTAATGATGAAATGAAATAGATATGTTCAGAGTAAGATCATTTTAGTAGCATTATTTAGTAGTAGACTACAAAAAGAAAAAAATAGAAAAAACTAAGAAACAGAAGCAAAACAATAAATCATAGAGTATACGAACATATTGTATTTCATAAATTTTTCAAAAAGAGATGAATTGAGGTAATGGTCTAGTTCTATACAGGTTTACATCTCAAATTTAATATTTCTCAAAGGAATGATTAAAAGGCAAGAAAACAGGCCGGGCTCAGTGGCTCACGCCCGTAATCCCAGCACTTTGGGAGGCCAAGGCGGGTGGATCACCTGAGGTCAAGAGTTCGAGACCAACCTGGCCAACATGGCGAAACCCCGTCTGTACTAAAAATACAAAAATTAGCAGAGCATGGTGGTGGATGCCTGTAATCCCAGCTACTTGGGAGGCTGGGAGGCTGAGGCAGGAGAATCGCTTGAACCCGGGAGGTGGAGGTTGCAGTGAGCTGAGATCGCACCATTGCACCCCAGCCTGGGCAACAAGAGAGAAACTCCATCTCAAAAAAAAAAAAAAAAAAAAAGCAAGAAAATAAAAATCAACTTGAGAAGAAACTCAGTTGTGGAGAAAGTGCTAGAGAAAACAATACTCCAAGTTCTTAACCTATATAGAATACATTAGCACCAATCAATAACTACCAATGTAATCAATAGCTTATCTCTTAAGATTGTTAAGTCAAATTAATGAATTCATTCAAAGCACTTAGAACATATCTTGGCTCATGGTACTCACTAAATAGAAACAGCCCTGCTTCTCCTTGTTGCCCCCTTATTCCTCCTTCTTTTCCTTCTTCATCACCAACACTGTGTATTATTGCTGAAACTCTGCGACTTACCTGTAACACAGTCATCTGCATGTTACTCTGCCCACTACAGAGCCAGACATCTCCAAACAGGACATCATGAACTCTCAGGGTGAAGTTTATTTTCTCCGAAGTCTGTTGTGCCATCACTTCGAAAGGTCCTCCAGGCTTCATAGGATCCAGTACCACCATCCAGGTATCAGAGTGAGCTGAAATAGTAACAGGACTCCAAGGAATTAATCAGTCAATTAAAATGAAATCAAAGCCCAATTATACTCATTTGTGGCTATTCCCAGCCTCTGTAATAAACTGAATTCAAAGCTATGAAGATTGGCCAAATTTCAGATAAGAGGATAGAACTAACAGGAGCAGCAGCATTTTTATCCTTAATCTGTACCAATCCCTCCTTACTTTTAACAGAAGCATTTACAAAAAAAGTAAGTTACCCAGTTATAATCCTAAATGAGGATAGACAAAAATACACACAGATTAAAATTCAAGAGTTTAATAGAAAACATAAAAGAGGAATTCTTATTATACTATCCAGCTGTCAAAATTAACACAATTTCATCTTATAGTGCCCCAAACTAACCTGCAATTACTCAATCGAATGTGACCACAGGGTAGAGAAAATCAATGATAATCTGGAACTTCCCCTGGCTTGACAGTATCACCCTTGCCTTCACTCCCCATCTCCTCCTGTGTTGCTAACAAGGATTAACACTACCAGTGGCCTGGGTTTTCCTAACAGCAAACTGTTGAGTGGAGAAACTGACACATCAAAAAGTAGTGGGAGGCATATAAATTAATCTCTCTGTGAAAAAGATATTCCAATTTGCCCAGTTAATTATTTTCACAGAGTTATTTACAAGACTTAAGGCTTTGGGACTCAATTAGGGAGATGAGAAGCTGTCTGAGACCCTATTTCAGAAATTCATAGCATATTCCCTAGAACCACCCCATCACCCTCCTACCTCTCATCACTCACCAGACCACCCCTGCCAACAACATACTTAGAAGCTTCAGAAAAATATCTTCAAAATGGCAAAAATTATGCCAAGGAGAACCAAGAAACATGAACAAAGTTGATAAAACAAGCATGGGAAAATAGAAAAAAAATGAGAAATTAACATTTTAAAATAAATAATCTTGGCATTATGCCAAAGAATATGAACGGATTTATAATTCATACCCATCAGATCAATGTAAATTCAAAGGGAAAGAATGATAAGAACTGGAAATGGAGCACCCTAAAATGATTACATCCAATCTATGGGAAATGATAATTCTAAAAATACTATCCAAGGGCCTACTAAGTGCTAGACACTGCAAAGTTCTTCTAATCAGCAAGAGCTAAGCAGAAGCATGAGATGTCCTAATGTACAACAGGTGACTAATAAAACCTCAATTCCTAAAGGATTTCTCAGAGTCCTGGGGAAAATGTCCAAAAGCCCCAAGACATCAGCGGAAGGGTGCATGCTTGCTCCTCTTAAAAGCATAAGCAAGTGAGCTTGCTACTCGCATCCCTAAGAGGTTAATTAAATCTAAAAGCAAATGTTCGGTATTGTTTTTATACCATCAGTAGCCACATGCCAACGTATTAAATGTATAATTCACCTAAACCAGAAAAATCACTGTTTTGGAAACAGTGGGCAGCTAGGACAGATTGTGTCGCACAGGTGTGATGTGTTCCATATGGCTCACACTTCTGAGCAGGCAGACACTCCAATCTGTCCCAACTCCAGGCTTGCCAAGGTCTTTCCAGGCTTCCTGCACTGACACATCTTACTGGAGCTCTGTCCTTCTGCCACCAACGTTATTCACTTATGGTGGTGAGGTCAACCCCCAGAAAACCAAGGACTATTTCTTAGCCTTCTATTGCTATACAATTTATTCCTATTCACTGCTATAAACTGGGTATTTACACTTAGCCTCAATCCAGGCAACATGGCTGGTGAAGAAAACTACCTTCACCAGAGGTTCTAAAAAACTCTGCTAACCAGTAATAAAAAGACAATGCCAAACTATTTAGACCAAACATGGCAATACCATCCTACTACAGCCAGAGGATGCACTCCCTCTAGGGCCTAAGGAATCAAGAGAACTAGGCATCAAGACCCAAGCCTTATTCCCAAGAACTGCCTCCCAGAGAAACCTCCTTACAACTTCCTCAAAGACCTCAGAAAACTTCCTTCTGTGCTAGTCCTCGAGATGTTAGTTTCTAGCTTCTTTTCTTTTCCTGCTTGATAAAATAAAAGTAAACTCTGGCAAGGCACAGTGGCTCATGCCTGTAATCCCAGCACTTTGGGAGGCCGAGGCAGGTGGATCACCTGAGGTCAGGAGTTTGAGACCAGCCTGGCCAACATGGTGAAACCCCGTCTCTACTAAAAATACAAAAATCAGCAGGGTGTGATGGCATGTGCCTATAATCCCAGCTACTCAGGAGGCTGAGGCAGGAGGATCACTTGAACCTGGCAGGCAGAGGTTGCAGTGAACCGAGATCACACCTCTGCACTCCAGCCTGGGTGACAGAGCAAGACTCCATCTCAAAGAAAGAAAAAAAAAAAAGAAAAGAAAAAAAGAAAGTAAGTATGCATGCCAACCAGGGGCAGGGAGGGTTTTAGGCTTCTGTATTATTTTAAGGTAGAGAAGATATATCTATTTACCTCAATCATGATGACAAAAATATAGACAGACACACCCTCATTTCATCACCTACATACACACACCCCTACCATGTATGTCAAAGTGAGAGGATATGCCTGGTTTTCCCTGCTCGTATTCCTTGTGTCCGAAAGAATCCTTTTACATCATTTGACAACATCATTTGAACTAACCCAGTACCTGACCATGGTCCCAATCATCCCTCAGGTGTTAATTTTCCCGATGTCTAAGTGTCAGTCTGCTGGACAAAAACCTTTCTGCTGTTATATCTTACTTTGTTCTGGGTACCTAGGGGACTATGGGTAATAAGTTAAACATTACCAGAGGCAGACAAAGCAGCAAATTGAGGTAATGTGGCTGAAAATCTCACAGTCCTCATTGAAATCTAAACCAGAAATCCACCCTCCAATATTCTCTGTGATATCTCTTTTGAGAGACATTTTCTGCCTATGAAATTTCTTCCATGTCTACCTCTTTTACTCCAATTAACACTTCATCTATTTTGCTTCACGGGCAGAACAAAGCAAGATACCCATTGAAGCAGGTTTGCAGATCTCTCTAAACTCAAATACCTTCCCCTTTTCTACCAAGTAAATGTGGAAAGTCTAATAAATAGGTCCCCACCACCACCAATAACATCAACCCTTTTTCCTGTGAAATTGTCATCAGTATCCATGAATCACTCAATTCTCTTAAGTTGCTGCTGGTTATTTTAACTACAAATGAATGATACATCCCTTTGCAGTGAGGCAGCTGGAGCATTACTTGAGCCTAAACTACTAAATGTGAAAGGATGGAATGGGGCAGTGAGTTCTTGAAAGATGGGCGCTCTTTGTATTCTTCTCTATACTTTCCTAGGGTTTCTGGCTCAGTGTTTTAGACATAGTAAGCCCTCACTCGGTGTTTATCAAATTAAACTCAAGATAAACGAGCAGCTTCACAATCACTGTAAAGGAAAAGGGAGGCTCCTCTCCTAATTATTACCTTTCATTCCACCTAGCCTCCTGCCTCATCTCTGCCCACCTCAAATATTAGTTCTGAAACAGACATGAAGGGAGAAAAACTCTAAAAATAATGCACAAGGATTTTTTAAACTGAAATGCTAATGTAATATTGTATGCTTTCTGTGTGTATCTCTACAGCACTACGTTGTCTCTGTCACCTAAATGTTATTGGTAACTTAATTGTTAGCACCATGTAAATCCCACTTCTTATTTTTAAACCACAGCTGTTCTTTGGATTTCTAAGTCAGCATCATTTACTAAGAGTGCCATTATTTGTACACAATGTTCCTCATTTCTAAGGTGACCCAGCACAAACAGAAAGCACTGAGAGCCCCTTGAATCCTTCACTTTCAGGACATCCTGCAAGTCACCGATGGCATTTAGATCCAAGAGAGAAGCATGTCTCAATCAGCTGAAGCTTCCCTTTCGGTCTTTTAGTTTACCCAACAACATTCTTACCTTAAAAAGTCTTAAAACCCAAGAATTAGAAGCACTTACCTTATGTCAATGCCTGGCATATAGTATTTTTAAATGTTTGCTGAATGGAAATGAATTTTGAAGAGACTGCATCGGGGTCTGGATCACTCTGGATTGGATCATCAGTTTTGTATATTGATAAAACTAACCAGACAGTCCTTACTTTCGGGGGCCAGTACAATTCCCACAAGCATCCCTGTCACATATATATGCTAGCCATTGCTCAAACCACCAATTTGCACCTGAACTCCACCTCCACCTCTGAGCAGCCTCCTCATCTGTCTCATTCTTACCTCCACATCCCACAGCTATAGAGCTATCTGTAACATCCAGCCCTGAGTATGCCTTCCTTCATCCCATAACTTCTAGCTTCGCCTCCTCCACACCAGCTTCTACATCTTTATCTCTTCTAGACAGAGACTCACTCCTTTGTAATATCTCCCTGCTCATGAAAACTGCTAATTCTCACCTTCCTGAACATCCTCACAGCCACTCTATGAGGTCAAACCCTCATCATCTCTTGCCTGGATATCATAGCAGCCTGCCCACAGGGCCCACCACCTCTATCTTACTGATCTCCAATCCATCTTCCACAGCACTGCCAGAGTGAGCTTTCTAAAATATCTATCATATTATTTTGCTGTTTAAAAATCTGTCCATTTAGAATAAAACATACACTCCTTAGCAATGATAAACAAGCCTCCCTGTCTTTCCAACCTATCTCCTGTCATCTGCCCAGTCACACACCCCTAGTGTTCCAGACCAACCAACCTGCCTGGCATCTCTCCCATGGCCCAGGTACACTCAGGCCTCCATGCCTTTGCCAGGCTATTCTCACTACCCAGTGTGCCCTGCTCACCTCTCAAGATGAGCCTCAGACTACGTAATTATCTCTACTCTCTACAAAGCACTCCCGTCGCGCCTTGTTCTTCCTCATCGTGGCACTTGTCACACTTAACGGTAACTGCTTACTGTCTTCCTGTCTAATCTGCGTGCCTCATTAAGGGAGAGGACATATCTGTTTTACTCATCACTGTATCACCAGTACCTAGCACAGTATCGGGCACATAGTAGGCTCTCAATAGATATTTGAATGACTGACTAAATAATGATAGTAATAGTTACAATCATGACTGCTAAAACTTACTCTGCACTTGTGTGCCAGGCACTGTTACAAGTCTTTACAAGTGTTAATTCATTTAATTCTCACAGTAATCTTGTAGGTATCATGACGATCTCCATTTTACATATAAACTGTGACATGAAGATGTTATATTACATGTCCAAGATTATTCAGCTGTACAAGTGACGGAATCAGGACCTGAAAGCAGTGACTTCCAGAGCCTTAGACTATCAATATGATGTCTTACATTCTTACATATGGCATTCTCAGTAAATGATGCTGACTTAGAAATCCAAAGAACTGTTGTGGTTTAAAAATAAGAAATGGGATTTACATGGTGCTAGTCTTGGGTTTTAAGACTTTTTAAAGTAAGAATGTAAGAAGGTAAGAAGGTTGTTGGGCAAGGCCTACCAGAGTTCTTACCCTCTCCTCCATACTGCCTCTCCTCTATATATGATTCAGCTCAAATATCATCTTCTGTGGAAACCTTCCCTTACCACTCAGTCTGAGTTCAAGGTTTCTCCTCTGTACCCCAAGACACCCCACATGTACCTTCATCGTAGCATTCATCACGCGGTCCTATATAACTTTGTATCTATTCCCATTATTCCGTAAGTTCCTTGAGAACAGGAACTTTGACTCAGCCTTATTTTTCTTTGTACCCTCAGTGCCTAAGCACATGGCAAATATTCAAATAATTTTTATGGATGAATGGACAGACGGATGTACAGATGGATGGATGGATAACGTGAGCTATGGCATTAGCATTCATTTTCAGATAATCCAGCAGGTGGCAGAAGAGGGCAATAGCTGAACAGAAGATGGGCTGCCTTACCTTTCACACTGGTCACTTTCTTCATGATGGTTTCCTGACCTTGGCGCAGGGTCACGGTCACTGTGGCTCCAGGTGTACCGAAGCCCCATATCACTGCCCCAGCAGGCTCCTTCTGCAGCACCATATCATTATTGATGTATGAAGCAAAGCGAAAACCAATACCTAAAAAATTTAGCAAACACTGATGGGAGCATCATTGGAGAGACACAGCACCAACTGGATCAAGTGAAACAGCAAAGAACATACAGTCTTTATGCAAGAGAATTTTAACATACTAAGTCCCTTTAATCATCTAAAACTGGATCTTCTTCCTTCTAATTAGGCAAGCAACATAACAAGAACAGTTTCCAACAGTATGCATCATAGTACACGATGACCACTAAGGAAAATTCCCAGAGCCCAAGGCAACCAATGGACCATAGTCTTCCCTCCCCTTCAGAGCTCTTGATCTTTCTTTGCTCTCAGGCTTGGCCCTAATGCTGGGCTCTCTCCCGCTAAATCACTAAAATGCTCCTTTCATGCACCCTATAGATGGTGTTTATGAGAAAAATAAACCACTTCCTTTCCCTGCTTTCCATTACCACGCCCACTCCTAATGACTGGGAATAAAGCGGCATGCCTCTCTCCAAACAGTCTTCCCTAATCTTTTTCCCCTTCTCTATCTCCCCTTTTCCATGCCACCAATGCCAATTTCCTTCAAATAATGCCCCTTTCATGGTTTTTTGACAACCCAGCGTACTGCATCAAAAATTCTAAATAAGCCCTTATAAATATTCATGACAAGTCAGCTTCCTTCTCAGGTAAATTCAAATAAATCAAGACACATAAATAAGGTCAGTGAGAGACAGAAGGTCAACATGTCTGAACAAAGGTCTTCTGTCACAATTTTACCCATTCCACAAGCTAAATTATACTAAAAGGACAAAAGAAAGCACACTAGAAACTGGATTCTATTCTGGAGAGTCACTAACAAGACTGAATAAGAACTCGCTTTAACGAGATCATTCCTATTTTTAACATCCAGCCCATATAGAAGTATTTTATTAATAACAAACATCCATCCAAATTATCTCAGCGTGTTCCCCATCAAAACTTAACAAGGAAAAAAATAAAACAAATTATATCCCAATTTGTCTGAATAAAACAGACCCCAAACTACCTAAAACAATTAACAAAATTAAGATCTTTTTAAGCATTTTAAACAAAAATGATAGGCAGAAAAGAGAATCAGAATTAACAAGGCTGACATTTTCCTCCCTGGAAGCTACAAATGATGAGGGCCCCTTCGGCTATACTTAACAGGGCAGCACAGCTAATGGAATCGCCTACACAGCTCCGTGGCCTATTTATCCTGCTCTTGGAATAACAGCCCAGTCCCTAAAAATCCTCAGCGCTCCCTTATGAGCTAGTGTGATCATGAAACCTACATGACAATGAAAGATCACCCAGAAGGCCTACTGGGCTGGAGATGCACAGTTACCATGAGCAAAATGCTCTAAGAAAAGAATAAACGCCCCAGAATTGCATAAGCAGGTTGGCAGCCTGCTGGGGGGAAGGGGGAGGCACATGTGTGGGAGGGCCTTGTCTTGGGTAGGTGCTTCATATGGAATCAAAAAAAAGGAAAACCACAGACATAAATAAGAGCTAAGTAGAGAGAGGGTGGGGGTAGGGGAATGGCTGCAGCTTCCACATTTGTGTGCAGTCGGTAGCCCATAGGCTAGGGGAAATACCTTCCCAAGTCTGTCTGTTTTCACCAACATAAACTCAGTGAACATCTTTGTGGATGACTCTGTGCTGGGCTAAAGAGTTTTAGAGGTGGAAAGGATCTTCATAATCATGGTATAAACATGTTACTTACTGATAAAGAAGTGTAATCATATTACTGATCAAGAAACTGAGACCAAAGCAGATTAAACAATTTTTTAAAATAGCTTGCATGTTCATTAGTTAATTCAACAAATATTTATTGATGCCTACTACTTTAAGCATTGGGGATATAACAATGAAAAAATAATAATAATAATAGCAGGCAAAAATCCTTGCCCGCAGGGAGCTTCCATTCTACTAGAGACTTTACCCGTGGCAGGCACAGTGCTAAACACACCACAAACATTAATGTCCTTTGGTCTCAAATCACATAGCTTATGACAAAGTTAGAAAACAAGTCACTTGATTCCAAACTTGAAATTCCCACTTTGCCGAAATTAGATACTTGTGGCAAATCAAAGAAAAAATCATATTCCTCGTCTGTACAGTTTAAATTCTAAGCTCATTAGAGTAGACGGTGGAACATCAAGGAATTGTGCAATGGACAAAAAAAAAAGAGAGAGAATGAGAAAGACAGCAAGGCTGGTCATTCCTTGTGTCAAACACAAGACACATACATTTAACATTTGATTTTTTGTTTTTTTTTTTGAGACAGAGTCTTGCTCTGTCACCCAGGCTGGAGTGCAGTGGTGCGATCTCAGCTCACTGCAACCTCCGCCTCTGGGGTTCAAGCGATTCTCCTGCCTCAGCCTCCCGAGTAGCTTAGATTACAGGCATGTGCCACCACACCTGGCTAATTTTTTTTTTTTTTTTTTTTTTTGGTATCTTTAGTAGAGACGGGGTTTCACTACGTTGGCCAGGCTGGTCTCGAACTCCTGACGTCATGATCCGCCCACCTTGGCCTCCCAAAGTGCTGGGACTACAAGCATGGGCCACCGCGCCCGGCCAATTTTTTTGTATTTTTAGTAGAGATGGGGTTTCACCATGTTGGCCAGGCTGGTCTTGAACTCCTGACTCTAAGTGATGCACCCACCTCAGCCTCCCAAAGTGCTGGGATTAAAGGCGTGAGCCAACATTTGGATTTTTTAGGTCTTCGGTTTTTTCCTTCATTTGGGGCTGGAGTAGAAAAACAGGAATTAGTGTTATGGGGAAGAAAGGACAGTGGTTGCCTCTGGTGAGGAGCTCCGGATGCATTGGCGAGGAGCACAATGGCAGGCTCAATAGACTGGCAATGTTCTAGTTCTTAAGTTGGGTGCTGCTCTCATGGGTGTTCATTTTATTGTGTCATTGTTACATATAATTTTGTACATCTCAAGTATTACATGGTAAACATGGGCACAGGGAGAATGACTTAAAGGAAAAACGTCAGGATATGCAACCAAGTAGAGTACTAATGAATGAAAAATGTGAACAATATTAATGAAGGTGATGTAACAATATGACCCAAAGGAGGAGATAAAATACTGACACTAAAATAAACAGCCTTTAACTGAAAACCTAATAAAACATCTTCTTCCCACCTCATAAGATGGATCTCAAAGGTCACTGAGTGGAGATAAGAGTCAGGAAATGGCATACAGAGTGCTAGCATTTTGCACTTTTGTTAGACTCTGAACAATCATTTATGGGCTGCAGTTTCTCTGAATCTAGGTACTTTTCCGGCTCTCAGGTAGAGCAGCAGTCATTTTTCTGCACGCTGTTCTCTGACCTCAACTTTCATTTCTTAACAGGGATCTCTGGGGTCCACTCTTTGAGTGTTTTGAAAAAGGAAGAAATCCAACATTATCACTTTAGTTTGCATTATCAGACAGACTGCACCTTCTGCTTTCTCCATACTGTGACCCAGTGTCCAGCCTAGGGTATTCGAATGGCAAGATCTGACCTGCACAACAGCCAAAGCGAGCCACCAGCCTCCCCTATGCCACTCACATTTTCCCACCACCAATATCTATAAGCTGCACCAGAAATCAAAACTGAGCCTTAAATAGTCTGAGCTAGTGAGGGGGTTGTATTTCTTAGCCCTAATAACCACTTAAACGAGTAAAATTTAATTCCCCTAAGGAACTCCACCTGAAGCAAACCCTCCCCAAGGGCACCACTGAGGGGGTAGCGCTGAAACGTGTTGGAAGACTCAGTCACCTGTTTCCAAATATCACCTAACTAGCTTCGCCTCCTTCCCTCCGAGCTCCCCAGTAGTTACTCCAGGACCCCGAAGGCCTCCTTCTGGACACATTTGGGCCTCCCCACTCAGACAAACCGCACTTTCTCCCTGCTCACAGGCTGCATGTTAGGGATGGTGAGTGGCGGGTGGAGAAAGTGGAGAGGCCAGGGTTCAACCCAGCAGACCCCTGCAGACCGGGCCTCGGTCGGAGACGCGAGCCCCTAGCCTAGCTAGCTTCCTTCGTCGACCTTGAGAAAGGGGCGCGGATCCGAGTCCCGCAGGGGACACGGGGTCTTGGAGCCCGCACAGGCTGAGGGGCAGGGCTCCGGCCGAGCCGGGCCGCCTCACCTGCACTTCTGTCGGCCCAGAGGATTAATGGCAGCACCAGCCCGAGTACAAGCCCCGGCGCGACCATGCTTGCAAGGATCTGCCCGCCGCCCCGGACTGGGAAGGTGGGCTCCCGGCAGGGCCGGGGCCTGGGCGGGGGCGAGGCCGGCTCCACCCTTTTGCAGTCCTCGGAGCCTCCCGCGACCTCAGGACTGGGCTGTGCTCGCCCCTTCTCGGCCGCCGTAGTTACTTTTTTTTTTTTTTTTTTTTTTTTTTTTTTTAAAGCAAAAGCGGTTACCCAGCAACGAGAAAAACAACCGGAACCGGCGGCACCAGCTCGGAGAGAAAGGAGGTGAGGCCGCTTCCCCACTTCCTCTCCGACACCAAGACCTAGCCTTTTCCCTTCGTCTCTCGCATTCCCTCAGCATCCCAGACACAGCCTCGGAGCCCTGGGCCGTTTGGGAGCCGAGGCAGCCCATTCTGTGCGAGTCTGAAATCCCAGGTCCTCAACATCCCGCCACCGACTAGACCGGTCTGCCCCCTCCGCCCGCCCTCCTCTGCCCACATTGGTTCAGAATCTCGCCAGCCCTTTTCACCACCCTAGAATGGTTCGATACCCCCATCTACTGCTTCCTCAGAAAAAGCAAAAGAGAGGAGTCAGGCGTGGTGGCGCGCGCCTGTAATCCCAGTTGCTCGGAAGGCTGAGGCGGGAGCATCGCTGGAGCCCAGGAGTTCGAGACCAGAGACCCCGTCTCAAAGAAAAAAAAAAAAAAACGATGAAACGAGAACGCTCCATAGTCTGAGCCTCATTAAACCGTCTGGTTCTCCCAACCTGGACCCCTACCACGGCCTCCGCCTCTATTCCGCATTGACGCACACTGTCACATTAACAGGCCAGGTCCGGGAGGATTCTTCTCATACTCAGTAGCTCAGCCCGCTGCTTAGCAGCTACCCTTAATCTAGCCCTTGTATTTCAAGACAGAAAGAGACAGCCTGGCCAAGAAGAAACCGGAAAATATAAGAATTCTAAAATTTTAGAGGCTGGGATTGCAAAATCATGACACACAGCCCCATCCCATCCCATCCCCCCCCACACACACGCACGCATAACCCCATTCCACAGTACAAAGGTGTTCGAAGCATTGTGGGTCATGCTTCAGAAGTGGCAGCAAAGGGAAAGATTGTGCAACTTCTTCATTCAACAAATTAATTTCTAGAACCAGGACTAATTTCTACTTTTTAAAAAAAATAGACCTCAAAGAAGGTCTTCTCAGCAATTGATAATGAATTCAATTTAACTTTTTAGCAATCATTCTCTCTCAATTCCTGTGTGATAGCAAAAATTACCCTTACCTTTTGAGCATATAAAGGGTAAAGAGAAAAAGTCATATTGAAAATTATGGGTTTTTTTCAGGGTTTTAAATGATTTGGCCTAGTGAATGGGTCTGTGTTTGTATTATTCTAATTCACAATGGAGATTTCAAAACTCTTTGGAAGAAATGGATGGGCTTGGGTTGTGTTGGGGAAAAAAGAATTCAAGTCCAAATATATGGGTCTCAGAAATAATTTGTTGGCATAGCTGTGATTATATAAGTAAAATCAGACAAATTTAAAGACAGTACTCCTTAATGAATCTTTAGGTTCCATAGGCAGTTCTTACCAAGAAGATGTCGATTCCATTCTCCAACACCCACTACCGAATTCCACAAGGATTTGGGAATCTTCTTGAAGGGCTGACACGCGAGATTCTGAGAGAGCAACCGGACAATATACCAGCTTTTGCAGCAGCCTATTTTGAGAGCCTTCTAGAGAAAAGAGAGAGTAAGCTTTCTAAAATTAGTCATTTTTTAAAATAAGAAACTAAGCATTTGTTTATGGTTAAGACCATCTCCATTCTGCAGAAAGCCTTTGTGAGGCAGGGAGTTTCAGATAACAGTTCTTGCTCTTTGAAACAGTATGTACCTCTTTGATATGTTCTCTTAAATTCGTTTCATATTATCGAAGATTACCAGTTCATTGTTCAGACCATCTTCATTGTATTTCTCACGGATATATAGCATGGAAGGTAACTGCAAAAGAGCATACATTTCTCGGGAGAAATCAGTGGGGGAAAAAAAGATCATACAGTCTACCCTCGCCACGTTCCAGCACGCTGTTCCTGTGCATCCCTGGCAGCTGACTATTATTCCTGAGATGAGTATCTGTGGTTTCCTTTCAATTTTGATTCCTTCCATTGGAAAGTATTATAAGTGCTGCAAAAAGAATTCTGCACTCCTTAAATAAACTGATATTCACTGGGGTATATGAAACTGTTCTGCAATAACGGCACAGACAAACTGATTTGAAAGGTGGACTACCAGCTTGGAAAGGTAATTTATATTCTTTATGCTAAGTTCCATCCTGCACAGAGACCCAGATGCCCACTAACAGTAACTCTTTGGTTGAAAGCCAAAGCAAAATTCCTTCACTCCTGTAAATAAAATTTACAAATTCCCAACCTTGAAGGTTTATGACTGTCAGGACTTTAACAGCTTTGTACTAAAAACCTATCCTTAGCCAGACATGGTGGTGCACACCTTTAGTACCAGCTACTCAGGGGCTGAGGCAGGAGGATCACTTGAGCCCAGGGATTCAAGACAGTACTGAGCTATGATTAAACTTGTGAATAGCCACTGCACTCCATCCTGGGCAACATAGTCCCCTTTCCCACTACCACGACCCCCGCTCCAACCCCCAGAAAGCCATTCTCGATTAGAACATCCATTTTGTGTAAATTCTTGTCATCATTACTTTTTATTACAGTATTCTAACAGAGTGGTAAAGGTAACTAGAAATAGGCACAAGCAAACAAACATTCTATTGTAATCATTTTATAGTGGAAGAAAACCTAGCACAAGGGTAGAATTAAAACAACTCCCACACACACTGCATAGCTCCACCCCTTGCTTTTTTCGCCCTGCCCTAGCAGAGCTCAAAATCTCTGCCAATTTCCTGAATGTTGCTGGTCTTTTCCATATCCGGTCAGTGTGAATATTTGTTGCACAATCTGAAACTTTAAATATTTTCCACTGAAAACATTTGATAAACTATATTTAGAAGAGGAACGTTATTAAGAGAAATCATTTGGCAATAGACTTGGGGGCCTATTTGAGGGCAGAGGTAGGAGGAGGGTAAGGATTGAAAAACTACCTATCAGGCATTATGCTGATTACCTTGGTAACAAAATTGTCTCTACACCAAAGCCCCTTAACACAGAGTTTAACCATGTAACAAATCTGCACGTGTATCCCTTGAACCTAAAATAAAAGTTGGAAGGGGAAAAAAATTAAATTATTTGGGAAAATAGGTGAATTATAATGAACGTTAATTTTATTATAAGATTAACTACGAATTCTTGCAGTAAAAGTCTTTAGTCATTTATTTAATTTTAGAACTCAGAAACATTCCATTATAAAAACATTTGCGTCATTGTTACTGAATCACAATAATTAAAGCAAATGATGATTCAGATTAATGGTCTCAGGACACTAGCTCTCTAATAAACAATGGGTAAAACCATTTGAAAAAATTGTAAGCACCACACCCAATTCCACCCATGTCAACCAAAGACAAATTATCTAGAAGATATAAGCATCAGAATTCAGTCTCTTCAAAAAGGAAAAAAACCAATCATTATGGACCTCTGGCTCAGTCTCCCACACGATGCAAGAATTCCCTTGCCAGCATTCATCATAGGTGGTTACTACTCTTAATTTTTATTTTTGTGACAGGAAACATGTTAGTATATGATTTAAATGGTATTTCAGGTCACTAGGAAAAAGGTGGACTTTTTATTATTTTAAGATAAAGAAGGAAAAAGATGAAATTGGATCAATTTCTTATACACAAGGACAAATTCCAAATTAGTCGAGTATATAAATATTTTTTAAAAGAAACCATACAGATACTAGAAGAAAATATGGATGAATTTATGTATAAGAGAAGAAAAAATTTTGCTAGCTAAATTGCTTTAATTGCTTCAAAAATTCGGAAGCAATTAGAGAAAAGATTGTTATAAATTGACAACATAAAAGTAAACTTTTACATGAGAAAAAGCACTGTGAGGAAGACAAAACTACAAAAGACAAACAAAAAATATTTGCAATTTATATCCCAATGGGTTAATAGCCCTAATAAATAAATAGTTTGTAAAAACAGTGTGTTATAGGCTTATAGAACCCAGTAGAAAATATTGGCAAGAGATGTGAGCAAATAATTCACACAAAAATGAATGCAAATGGCACTTATGAAAATATATTCAAACTAATTCATAATAACAGAAGTCCAAACCAAAACTACACTGAGCTACCAATAAGAACCCCTCCATTACATTGGCAAAAAGCCAACATGCTCTGTAGGCTGTGGGATAATAAGCATTTATATACATTGCTGGTAGATAAGCAAAATGCCATAACTTCTGGGAGGGGAACTTAGCAATACCTACCAAAATTATATATGTATTTAACCTTTGACCCAGAAGTGCCACTTCTACACTTTTCAGAGCATCATTCTTTGTAGAAACAACCCCAATATCAATAGGAGTTTGAGTGAACAAACTATAACACATCTACACAACAGAATTATATATATAGCTGTTTTCAAAAATGAGAACGATCTCTCAATAATACTATGGATGATACTGTGGAGTGATTTTCAGGATATATTCAGTGAAAACGGCAAGATGGGGAAAAGTGTGCTTAGTGTGCTACCATTTTTTCTAACACAGACGGGGGTCTCACGATGTTGTCCAGGCTGGCCTCAAACTCCTGGGCTCAAGTGATGATCCTCCTGCCTCAGCCTCTCAAAGCACTGGAATAACAGCTGTGAGAAACAACACCTGGCCAGTATGCTATCATTTAACAAAAGAGGTTGATGAATACATAACTGTTTGTGTGTGTGTGTGTGTGTGTGTGTGTGTGTGTGTGTATTTGCCACAGGGTTTGGCTCTGGCTCTGTCACCCAGGCTGGAGTGCAGTGGTGTAATTGTGGCTCCACTGCAACCTCCCAGGCTCAAGCAGTCTTCCCACTTCAGCCTCCTGAGTAGTTGGAACTACAGGCATGCACAAACACGCTGGGCTAATGTTTGTTTTGGGGAGGTTTTTTGTTTTGTTTTGTTTTGTTTTGTAGAGACAGTGTTTTGCCGTGTTACCCAGGCTGGTCTTGAACTCCTGAGCTCAAGCATCCGCCAGCCTCCGCCTCCTAAAGTGCTGGGATTACAGGCATGAGGCACCATGCCCAGCTTTGTTTATATTTTTAAATGGAAAAGTAAATGTTTAAAAACTTAACATTTACCTTTAGGAGAAAGTGAACAGGGTAGAGAGAACATGATAGAAAATATCTTGAATTTCGAATCATAAAAGGTTAACATAGTTATAATTTTAAATTTAAGATTGTTAAGCTACTCGGGAGGCTGAGGCAAGGGAATGGCTTGAACCCAGGAGGCGGAGGTTGCAGTGAGCCGAGATCGCACCACTGCACTCCAGCCTGGCGACAGGGTGAGACTCTGTCTCAAAAAAAAAAGCAGTTTCTAAAATATAAAAGCAAAGTGAAACATATGAGCCTAACTAGTATAGACTGGGTGACATAACCACACAGAAAGGAATTATTTCAAGTGATATTAAAATGGAGTAATTTGACCATACATGCCTAGTACATATATCCTAAAAACAAAATGAACTTTAAAAAAAACCCTTAAGCTATTTTCAGTAATCATTGTTAATCATAT
Organism: Hylobates moloch; assembly: GCF_009828535.3. Taxonomy (NCBI): domain Eukaryota; kingdom Metazoa; phylum Chordata; class Mammalia; order Primates; family Hylobatidae; genus Hylobates; species Hylobates moloch. The sequence continues at coordinate 97,334,818 of NW_026652286.1, forward strand.
TATGGTACGGTTATTCTGAAATTATATATTGAAATTGTATATTGTAGAACAAAGCAAGTAAGCAACTAAGCTAGTGTTATTAGGAAGAAGATTTTTGGTGTAGGAAAAACAACATACAATTATGAAAATGAAAGAGGTTAATAAAATCCTGTAATCTTAAATTTGAGTTGAAAAATATCACTGTGACCTCATGTTTTCTCTTTAAAAAATGAAAGAAGTATTTTCTAGCTCTGTACATTAAAGGTCTCAAAACAATGACCAACCCAGTACCAGTGAGCACCCAGCTTCTAGGCTGTCATCTCTAAATACCATTCCCAGGAATGAGGGCTTCTTGGAAAACAAGCTAATTTCATGAACTTGGCAGGAAATATACCAGATTAGGCTGAACAACGTCTTGCCATACCAGAGAACAAGGAAGCTATCAAAGGTTACTAGAGGTGTTTCCAAAGGACTCAGGAACATTTGAGCACCTGAATAAGCTACCACTGGACAAATGTTTAATAATTAGAGCATCAATAAGAATAATATGTGCATTGGATTGAAATGCATCCATTTTCTTAAACATTCGTGAATTTGTGATGGTTAAAAAAAAACTCATTTGGTCATCTTGAGAGGTTCCTAGGAATCCAACTGATTATTCTGAAAACTGGTAAATAAAAGGAAAGAACTAAACCTTTAATCTTTCTTTTCTGTAAGAACTGTTCTTCAGAGTAACCAAACGGTTGATGAGGAAAAGTTTTCCTTAATGAGTACTCCAGAAAATAAAGAAGTATTGATCAAATTAGAGCATTACTATTTCACAACCCCTAAAGAAATGATCTAAGCAAGGATCATCAGGGGGCCAATAAAAATTATAAAATGAGTAACCAGATATTATAAATTTATGACAGAATTACACAGCACTACCAATCAAGTGTACTTGCAGAAAAAAATCAAACCATCAAACCCAAATTAGATCAAACCTATACAGCTAGCTACAGGAAATTCAAAGGCAGAAGAACTTGTTAAAAGCCACCATGGGGATAGTCAGAAACATCTGAACTGTGAAAAACTCCAAAGGGAAAATGACCTAATTTCATCAACAGATAAATTGCAAGGAAAGAATAGGGGCTGGGGGATCTTCCTTTAAAAGAAATTTAAAACACATACAAAGAGCTGTGTGTACCCGTTTTCGGAGTCCTGATTTGAACCAACAAATAAATAGACAATGGAAGGAATTTGGATAGTGGACTGAATAGTTGAGGATATTGAGGAATTATTAATATTTTTAGTATTTTGAAGTATGATAATGGTGTTGTGGTTTTTATTTTAAAAGAGTATATATTGAGATACATTCTGAAATAAATAATTGTAGATAAAATAACAGGATGCAAGGGGTTGGGTTAAAAATAATCAGAAAAAAGTGCAGAAAAATAATCAGAAGAAAAAGTCATAGATAAAATAATCATGGGTTGATCATTGAATCTAGACAATATGCTCATGGGAGTTTGTTATCATATCTACTTTTTAAGTTTGAAATTTTCATAATATAAAGTTAAAGAAAAAACTTGTTTAAAAATAAATCCCTCTGCTTGTCTGTGTCAACTGTCTACATAATATACTTCATTTAAAAAAATTTCTCCCATCTTTCACTTTTCCAAACTTTCTGACAGCTTAGCATTTAGGTTTATACATTTTTCTGTGTTTACTAATACATGTTCTAAGTGTCTACATTTATATTTAAATACTGGCATTTGTTCTTTTTCCCATTTTATTATAAATTCTATGAAGGCAGAAATTTAAGTTTTTAGTGCTTTTCTAAATATCCCCAAAGGCTAATCCAATGTTCAGTTGGTTATCATATATTTAATAATCACTGGTAACGTCTGCAGTGCTAGGCTATGTACAATGTCAATAAGGTTTTGGACTGCCAGTAAAGAACCTGTAATTTGAAACAAGAAACTTATACTTTTGTTACTATTCCACATTTACCTTAATGAATTCAAATAAATCTGAAGTTATTATATTTTTATTATTTAGAAACCAACTTTGATCCAGCAGAATGGGGGAGTAAGGTAGAAGACCGCTTCTATAACAATCATGCATTCGAGGTATGGTCCTTTGAAGCTGTTGGATTTGGCTATTTCTTCTCTCCGTCTACAGCTAGTGATTATTAGGCTATCCCCAGAATTGTGAGAATTATGTGAGGAGGCATCACAAATAACTTAATAAATCTTTTTAATTGTGCTGGGATTTTTTGCTGAGAATATTTTTCTAAAGTATCTGAGTCATGTACAGATATTTCACTTAAGTTTAACGATGAACAACAGGAAGAAGGTGCTTAAAAGTTATGAATAATTATTTCATCATTTATTCTTCAAATGTTTTCAGCATCACAGTGCTAAGCAATAGCAGGTACTCCACAAATAATTACTGAATTAATAGATGATATTTCATAGACCAAAACACTATTAGTCCAATTATTTCATTATCATTGATATGATATTATTGATACAAAAGACTGGTTAGAATTAAAGATGGTAATGGTGTAGTTTTCTCTATAAAGCTAGTTTTCTCTATAAGGCTAGTTTTTTCAGAGTCTGAGCCTTTCTCTTTAGCAGCTTTACAAAGACAGTTTCCTCAAAAAAATTAAGCCCTAAACCAAAGGCACTAATTGCTTGTAAGGAATCAGTGTCCTGATTTGTATCTAGAATGGTTCTGGTTAGGTACCATCCTTGGGAGAATTGAGAAAAGAGCCTCTCAAAACATTCTCTGTGTTCCATGGTTCAGATAATGAATGCTGGTTGAGAAAGGCTGTGTGGAATCAGCATTATTGGCATCAACTGGAAACTTGATAGAAATTCAGAGTCTCACAGGAAACATGAAAAACAAGGAAATATGAAACCCCAGAATGAACACAACAGTTCTCCAGCAATAGATCATAACCGGAATGAAATTGTTAAAGTCTCAGATAAGGAACTCAAAATACTGATTTTTAAATATGGTCAGTGAGGTGCAAGGGAAATCTGAAAACCAATTCAAAGAACTCAGTGAAACAATTCAGGATATGAATGAAAAATTTTACAAGGGGATAGATTTTTATTCTTAAAAAAACTCTAACATAAATTCTGGAATTGAAGAATTTATTGAAGGAAATATAAAATACATTCAAAAGACTTAACAACAGACTAGACTAAGTAGAACAAAAAAATTTTAGAACTTGAATACAGGTCTGAAACAATCCAGTAAGACAAAAATAAAGAATAAACAAAGCTTTTAAGACATTTGGGACAACATAAAGCAGCTGAATATTTGAATTATTGGTATCCCCAAGGACAAAAAGATCAGAAGGCTCAGAAAACCTATTTAATGCAATAATAGATGAAGACATCACAAGTCTAGCAAGAGATTTAAACATCCAGATATAGGAGGTGCAGTGATTCCCTAAACAAATACAATGCAAAAAAAAAAAAAAGTTTTCCCGACAGCACATTAAAATCAAACTGTCTAAAGTCAAAGAGTGAATTCTAAAAACAGCAAGATGAAAACATCTCATCAACTGTGAGAGAAACCCAATCAGACTAATAACCATACTTCTCAGCAGAAACCTGACAGGCCAGGAGAGAGTGGGATGATAATTCAAAGAGCTGGAAGAAAACAACTATCAGCCAAGAATTCTATATCCAGCAAAATTAACCTTCATAAATGAAGGAGAAATAAAATATTTCCCAAACAAGCAAATGCCGAGGGCATTCGTCTGTACTAGGCTGGCCCTACAAGAAGTGTTCAAGGAAATCCTAAACTTGGAAGCAAAAAAATGGCATTTAGCATCATGAAAACAAAGGAAAGTGTAAAACTCACTGTTAAAGCGATCACACAAAGGAGGAACAGAAATGAATCAAATGGCACCACTACAGAATTCCACCAATCCACAATGACAAACAGGAAGAGAAAAAGAAACAATGTATAAAATAACCAGAAAGCAATTAGCAATATGACAAAAGGAACAAAACTCCACAAATCAATAATAACTTTAAACATATATGGATTAAATGCTCAACATAAAAGCTATAGACTGGCTGAGTGGATTTCTTTAAAAAAACAAAACAAAACATGATTCCACTATATGCTGCTAATAAGAAACTCACCTTACCTGTAAAAACATTTAGACTGAAAATAAAGAGGTGGAAAAAGATATTCCATGCCAACAGAAACCAAAAGCAAGCAGAAGTAGCTATAGTTATATTAGGTAACAGTAAAAAAACAACAATAAACAAGTTTATTTTATAATGATAAAGGGATCAATTCAGTAAGAGGATATAACAATTGTAAATATATACACACCCAGCACTGGAGCAACCGGATTCATTAAAAAAAATTACTATGTCTAAAGACAGAGGTAGACTGCAATACAATAATAGTGAGGGGCTTCAACACCCCACTCATAGCATTAGACAAATTATCTAGACAGAAAATCAACAAAGTGATATCATTTGGCTGTGTCCCCACCCAAATCTCATCTTGAATCATAGTTCCCATAATCCCCATATGTTGTGGGAGGGATGCAGTGGGAGGTAATTGAATCATGGAGGGTGATGGTTTAATAAGGGGCTTTTTCCCCCTTTGCTCAGCTCTCATTCTCTCTCCTGCCACCCTGTGAATAGATGCCTTCCACCATGATTGTAAGTTTTCTGAGGCCTCCTCAGCCATGCAGAACTGTGAATCAGTTAAACCTCTTTTCTTAATAAATTACCCAGTCTCAGGTATTTCTTCATAGCAGTGTAAGAACAAACTAATACACTAATTTTTTTTTTTGAGGCAGAGTCCCATTCTGTCACCCAAGCTGGAGTGCAGTGGCACAATCTTGGCTCACTGGAACCCCTGCCTCCTGGGTTCAAGTGATTCTCTTGCCTCAGCCTCCCGAGTAGCTGGAATTACAGGTGCATGCCACCACGCTCAGCTAATTTTTGTATTTTGTATTTTCGACATGTTGGCCAGGCTGGTCTCAAACTCCTGGCCTCAAGTGATCCATCCACCTCGGCTTCCCAAATTACTGGGATTATAGGCATGAGCCACTGCTCCCGGCCTAATACAGTAAATTGGTACTGCAGAGAGTGAGGCATTACTGGAAAGATACGCAAAAATGTGGAAGCAACTTTTGAACTGGGTAACAGGCAGAGAGGTTCGAACTATTTGGAGGGCTCAGAAGACAGGAAGATGTTGGAAAGTCTGGAACTTCCTAGAGACTTGTTGAATGGCTTTGACCAAAATGCTGATAGTGATATGGACAACGAAGTCCAGGCTAAGGTGGTCTAAGATGAAGATGAGGAACTTGTTGAGAACTGGAGTAAAGGTCACTCTTACTATGCAAAGAAACTGGCAGCATTTTGCCCCTTCCCTAAAGATCTGTGGAACTTTGAACTTGAGAGAGATAATTTACGGTATCTGGCGGAGGAAATTTCTAAGCAGCAAAGCATTCAAGAGGAAGCAGATCATAAAAGTTCGGAAAATTTGCAGCCTGATGACACAATGGAAAGAAAACTCCATTTTCTGGGGAGAAATTCAAGCTGGCTGCAGAAATTTGCATAAGTAATGAGAAGCCAAATGTTAATCACCAAGACAATGGGGAAAATGTCTCCAGGGTATGTCAGAGACCTTCACAGCAACCTCCCATCACAAGACTGGAGGCATAGGAGGGAAAAATGGTTGCCTCGGCCAGACCCAGGGCTCCCCTGCTCTGTGCAGCCTCGGGACATGGTGCCCTGTGTCCCAGCTGCTTCAGCTCCAGCTCTGGTTAAAAGGGGCCAATGTACAGTTCAGGCCATTGCTTCAGGGGGTGCAGACCCCAAGCCTTGGTGGCTTACATGTGGTGTTGAGCCTGTGGGTCCACAGAAGTCAAGAATTGAGGTTTGGGAAACTCCACCTAGATTTCAGAGGATGTATGGAAACACCTGGATGTCCAGGCAGAAGTTTGCTGCAGGTGCAGGGCCCCCATGGAGAACCTCTACTAGGGTAGTGCAGAAGGGAAACGTGAGATCGGAGCCCACACAGAGTCCCCACTGGGGCACTGCCTGGTGGAGCTGTGAGAAGAGGGCCACCATCCTCCAGACCCTAGAATGGTAGATCCACCAACAGCTTGCACTGTGCACATGGAAAAGCTGCACACACTCAATGTCAGCCCAGGAAAGCAGCCAGGAAGGGAGCGCTTTACCCTGCAAAACCTCACGTTTCCCTTCTGCACTACCCTAGTAGAGGTTCTCCATGGGGGCCCCGCACCTGCAGCAAACTTCTGCCTGGACATCCAGGTGTTTCCATACATCCTCTGAAATCTAGGTGGAGTTTCCCAAACCTCAATTCTTGACTTCTGTGGACCCACAGGCTCAACACCACATGTAAGCCACCAAGGCTTGGGGTCTGCACCCTCTGAAGCAATGGCCTGAACTGTACATTGGCCCCTTCCCAAGGCCATGGGAGCCCACCTCTTGCATCAGCACACCATGGATATGAGACATAGACTCAAAGAAGATCATTTTGGAACTTTAAAGTTTAATGACTGCCCTGTTGGATTTCAGACTTACATGGGGCCTGTAGCACCTTTGTTTTGGGCAGTTTCTCCCATTTGGAGCAGGTGTATTTACCCAATGCCTGTACCCCCATTGTATCTGGGAAGTAACTAACTTGCTTTTGATTTTACAGGCTCATAGGCATAAGGAACTTGCCTTGTCTCAAATAAGACTGAACTTGGACTTTTGGGTTAATGCTGGAATGAGTTAAGACTTTGGGGGACTGTTGGAAAGGCATGATTCTGTTTTGAAATGTGAAAGCATGAGATTTCGGAGGGGCCAGGGGCCAAATGATATGCTTTGGCTGTGTCCTCACCCAAATCTCATCTTGAATTGTAGTTCTCGTAATTCCCACATATCATGGGAGGGATCTCCTGGAGGTAATGGAATCATGGATGAGGGGGAGTGGTTTTATAAGGGGCTTTTCCCTCTTTGCCCCGCTCTCATTCTCTCTCTTGCCACCCTTTGAAGAGGTGCCCTCTGCCTTGATTGTAAGTTTCCTGAGGCCTCCCCAGCCATGCAGAACTGTGAATCAATTAAACCTCTTTTCTTTATAAATTACCCAGTCTCAGGTATTTCTTCATAGCACTGTGAGAATGGACTGATACAATAGCATTGGACTTAAATTTGACTTTAAACAAATGGACCTAACAGACATTTACAGAACATTCTACCCAACAATTGCAGAATATATATTCTTTTCATCAGCACATGGAACATTCTCAAAGATAGACCATATTGTGTTAGGGCACAAAACAAGTCTCAACAAATTTTAAAAAGTCAAAATAATATCAAGTATCTTGTCAGACCACAGTGGAATTAAACTAAAATTCAATACCAAGAGGAGCTTTGGAAATGATACAAATACATGGAAGTTAAACAACATGTTTCTGAATGTCTATTGGATCAAAAAAGAACTTAAGACAGAAATTTTAAAAAAACTGTTTGAAACAAATGAAAACGAAACACAACATAACAAAACCTATGGTATACAGAAAAAGTAGTGCTAAGAGAGAAGTTGATAGCAATAAGTGCCTACGTCAAAAATGTAGGAAGATTACAAATTAACAATTAAAGGATGAACTCAAGCAACTTGAAAAGCAAGAACAAACCAAACAATAGCAGAAGAGAGAACAAAGATCAGAGCAAAACTAAATTAAAGACTAAAATAACAATACAAAGGATTAACAAAACAAAAAGTTGGTTCATTGAAAAGATAAATAAAATTGATAAATGGCTAGCTAGACTAACCAAGAAGAGAGACGACCCAAATAAACAAAATCAGAAATGAAAAAGAAGACGTTACAACTGATAGCACAGAAATACAAATGGTCATCAGAGACCATTATGAACAATTACACACTCACAAACTGGAAAACATAGAGGAAATAGATAAATTCCTGGAAACATACAACCTACCAAGATTGAACCAGGAAGAAATAGACAACCTGAACAGACTAATAATGAGTAGCAAGATTGATTCTGTAATAAAAATCTCCCCCACCCCAACACCACCAAAAAACAGCCCAGGACTGGATGGATTCACAGCCAAATTCTACCCAGTTCTACATACAAAGGAAAACTAATACCAAGCCTCCTGAAACTATTCCAAAAAATTGAGAAGAATGGATTCTCCCTAACTCATTCTATGAGGCCAATATCACCCTAATACGAAAATGAGACAAGGACCCAACAAAAACAGAAAACTGCAGACAAATATTCCTGATGAACATAGATTCAAAAATCCTCAACATAATACTAGCAAACAGAATCCAACAGCACATCAAAAAGGTAATACACCATGATAAAATCAGTTTTAAACCAGGGATGCAAGGATGGTTCAACATATGCAAATCAATAAATGTGATACATCACATCAACAAAATGAAAGACAAAAACCATATGCAGAAAAAGCATTTGATAAAATACAACATCCCTTCATGATAAAAACCCTCAACAAACTAGGCACAGAAGGAACATACCTCAAAACAATAAATGCCGTGTACAAAAATCTCACAGCTAATATTATACTGAATGAGAAAAAGTTGAAAGCAATCCCCCAAAGAAGAGGAACAAGACAAGAATGCCCATTTTCACCCCTCCTATTCAACATAGTACTGGAAGTCCTAGCCAGAGCAATGAGGTAAGGGAAAGAAATAAAAAGCATCCATATTGGAAAAGAAGTTACTTATCTCTGTTCACTGATATATATATGTATATATATTCAGAGTGGGATCTCACTCTGTCATCCAGGCTGGAGTGCCATGCTGTAATTATAGCTCACTATAGCCTTGGCCTCCTGGGCTCAAGGGATCCTCCCATCTTATCCTCCCAAGTTGCTAGGACTACAAACATGTGCCACCACACTGAATAATGTTTTTGTCTTTTGTAAAAACGGGCTTTTGCTATGGTGTCCAGGCAGGTCTCAAACTCCCAGCCTCAAGCGATCATCCTGCCTTGGCCTCCCAGAGTGCCAGGATTACAGGCATGTGCCATCATGACTGACTCCCAATATAATCTTATGTCTAGAAAAATCTAAAGACTCCACCAGAAAACTCTTAGATTTGTTAAATGAATTCAGTAAAGTTGCAAGATACAAAATCAATGCACATAAATCATTAGCATTTCTATACACTAATAACAGTCTAACTGAGAAAGGAATCAAGAAGGCAATCCCATTTATAACAGCATTAAAAAACACATAGGAGTAAATGTAACCAAGGAGGTGAAAAAGCTGTACAAGAAAAACTACAAAACACTGATGAAACCAATTGAAGATGATACAAGCAAATGGAAAAGCATCACAGGCTCATGGATCAGAAGAATTAATATCTTTAAAATGACCATACTTCTGAAAACAATCTACAGATTCAGTGCTGTCCCTATCAAAGTACCAACTCACTTTTCACAGAATTGAGAAAAACAGTCCTAAAATTCATATGGAATCAAAAAAGAGTCCAAATAGCCAAAGCAATCCTTACAGGACGAACAAAACTGGAGACATCACATTACCTGACTTCAAGTGATATTATAGGTTGGTGCAAAAGTAATTGCCATTTTTGCTATTACTTTTAGTGGAAAAGACCGCAATTACTTTTGCACTAACCTAATACAAGGCTATAGTAACTGAAACAGCATAGAACTGGTATAAAAACAGATACATAGATCAACGGAATAGAGGAGAGGAGCCAGAAATAAAGCATATACATATAGCTAACTGATCTTTAGCAAAGCTGATAAGACCATATATGGTAGAAAGGACATCCTCTTCAATAAATAGTGCTAGCAAAATTGAAGAGCCATATATAGAAAAACGAAACTGGACCCCTATCTCCCATCATACACAAAAATCAACTCATCATGGATTAAAGACTTAAACATAAGACCTAAAACTGTAAAAATACTAGAAGAAAACCTAGGAGAAACTTTTCTGGATATTGGTCTAGGCAAAGAAGGTATGACTAAGATCACAAAAGCACAGGCAACAAAAACAAAAATAGACAAATGGGATTTAATTAAGCTAAAAAGCTTCTGCACAGTAAAAGAAATAATCAACAGAGTGAAGAGATAAGCTGTTGAATGGGAGAAATTACTTGCAAACTATTCATCCAACAAGGGACTAATATCCAAAATACACAAGGGAGTCCAACAATTCAACAACAACAAAAAATAAGTAATCTGATTAAAAAGTGGGCATAGGGCTGGGCATGGTGGTTCATGCCTGTAATCCCAGCACTTTGGGAGGCAAGGCAGGAAGATTGCTTGAGCCCAGGAGCTTGACATTAGCATGTGCAACATGGTGAAACCCATCTCTTCAAAAAATCAGCTAGACGTGGTGGTGTGCACCTGTAGTCCCCAGCTACTTGGGAGGCTAAGGTGAGAGGACTACTTGAGCCCACAGGTCAAAGCTGTAGTGCACTCCAGCCTGGGCAACAGAGTGAGATCCTGTCTCAAAAAAAAAAGAAAAAGAAAAAAGATCTTGGAAAAGGATATGAATAGAGATTTTTTAGAAGACATACAGATGTCCAACAGGTATATTAAAAAATGCTCAATATCACTAATCATCAGAGAAGTACAAATCAAAATTACAATAAGATATTATCTTACCCCACTCAGAATGGATACTATGAAAAAGACAAAAGAGTAACAGATACTGGCAAGGATGCAGGGAAAGGAGAACTCTTATACACTGTTGTCAGGAATGTAAATTAGTACAGCCTCTAAGGAAAGCAGTATGGAGATTTCACAAATAACTAAAAATAAAACGACCATTCAGTCCAGCAATCTCTCTGCTAGGTATCTACCCAAAGGAAAATAAATCAATATATCAAAAGATACCTTCATTTTTATGTTGTTTGCAGCGCCATTCACAACAGCAAAGATATGGAATCAACCTAAGTGTCTGTCCAATGGACGAATGAATAAGGAAAATATGGGATATATACACAATAGAATACAATTCAGCCATAATAAAGAATGAAGTCGTGTCTTTTCCAGCAACGTGGATGAAACAGGAGGCCATTATCTTAAGTGAAACAAGCTAGGCACAGAAAGACATGTAGTGCTTGTTTTCATTCATAAGTGGGTGCTGAAAAAATGTGTTTAAATGGACATAGACAGTGGAATGACAGATAATGGAGACTCAGAAGAGTGAGGAGAGGTGGGAGAAGGGAGAATAATGAGAAATTGGTTAAAGGCTAAAATGTACATTATTTGGGTGATGGACACCCTAAAAGCCCTGACTTGATCACCAATCCACACATGTAACAAAATTGTACATGTACTCCATAAATTTGTACAAATATAAAAGAAAAAGAAGAAATTCAAAGTATTGGGCCCCACTCCAGGTCTACAAATCAGAAGTTACATTTTTAAGAGATCATCAGAGTAATTTGTAGGTACATTAAAATTTGAGAACACTGCTCTAGACAACTGAGGTAGTACTATTAGCCACAAAGCACAGCAGATATTAGAATTGAAAAGAATTAACAAAGTTCAAGTTTTGGTGGTGTTCTCCAGTAGATTTGGGGAATTTCCTGAAGAAGGAGCTGTCACTTATCACATGAGTTTGAAAGTGAAGTTCCATCCATTTGTGCCTGCAGATATGGGTGTGTTCTGTTTATTTCCATTTTACTAGATTCTCTGTGCTCATGTTTTATTTGTATTCATGTTTTATCAAAATCAAAGGAATAATGTTGAAAGATTTTAAATACTTGCATCACATAGCAATTTTGGGGTGTTTCTTTTTTTAATTCTAAAGGCTTTATTTGATTAACTTATATATTCTTAAATTTTGGTTTTATGGGTTAAAGAAGCTCTTTCCATAGGTGTGAATTAGTAATGAAGGAAGACTTAAATAGCCATGTCAAAATAAGCAGAGGTGGTTTCTCCTTTTATATTTAAATCATAAAGCAAAACTCCACAGCAAAACTTACTTCTTTGACTAGTTTTAATCCATAAACGTCACTAAAAAGTCAATTTGATGTCACATTATGGAACACAATGCCATTTATTTTATTCCTATTTTAGAAACTATCGGAACCTCTTTTTTATACTTTGTTCAGGATTCATTACATCATCTTATCAACTTTTAGTATAGGACAGTGGTTTATTTTTAACATAAAACAGTGGTACACACATTCCGAAAGCAACAGATCAAACATTTTTGCCAATTATTTGGTCTTTAATATTTGTTTACACATATTCCCTTAAGAGCTTTTATTATTTCTTCTTGTTTCAGTGTATTTTCCTTATTAAAAGATAAATACATAGTATTTAATTCCCTCTATTTCTCAGTAATTTAAAGTAATATTTCATTACTTCTAAGCAGTTTGATACAAGACTTTGCTATTTTGGAAACATTGCTAATTGTGGCTCTCTCCTATCTGTCCAGGAGCAAGAACCACCTGAGAAAAGTGATCCTAAACAAGAAAAGTCTCAGATATCTGGGAAGGAGGAAGAGACATCAGTCACCATCTTAGTATGTAATATTTTTCATGTACTATTGGATTCCTACAAAGAATGATATTGCCCAATTTAAAATTGAACTCCAAATATGAATGTCTGTTATCTTTATTGTCAAAATTATGATTTTACTTTCCAGATAATTAACATCAGTGATAAACTAACTGGTAGATAATTTTCAGCCATGCCTCTTATGATCAAAAATTCATTTTTCCCTTAAAAATGAAATCTTATTTTTCAAGATTGTTAATGGATGGAAAAATCTCCCTATGGGGAAGGGCAGACAGAACTCACAGCCCCAGTCATGATCCTTCAGATTCATCTTCCACTTTGGGAATTTTTCACTAATTGGTGCTGTCACCAATACACAATGGCAAATTTCAGAGATAACAAAAGGAAAATCACAGGGAATTACATATGGCCAAAATAATGGCTTTACAACAATGTGGCTTATTCATCTTCCATGCATAACGCTCTACAAAAATGCCTTTGTGCCTGATGTACTACATCCAAGCAGTCAAGACATAGCGGAGGCGGGGGCGTGGTGGCTCACATCTGTAATCCCAGCACTTTGGGAGGCCAAGGCAGGCAGATCACGAGGTCAGGAGATTGAGACCATCCTGGCTAACACGGTGAAACCCCATCTCTACTAAAAATAGAAAAAATTAGCCGGGCGTGGTGGCGGGCGCCTGTAGTTCCAGCTACTCGAGAGGCTGGGGCAGGAGAATGGCGTGAACCCGGGAGGCAGAGGTTGCAGTGAGCCAAGATCGCGCCACTGCACACCAGCCTGGGTGACAGTGCAAGGCTCCTTCTGAAAAAAAGGAAAAAAAAGACATAGCGAAGTCCACCCTCAAAGGCCCATGTTCAGTAATGTCACTTTAATAACTTGAAGTCAGCCACAATGAGAATATTAAAACCATGGCAAACACTGCAAATCAGGGCTTTGTTTCTTCTGGAAAGCCAGTTGTTAAAACACTTACCAGTACATCATTGTCTATATTCTTCATACTCCAGACTCTTGTGGACTAGGCCTCATAAGAAAGAAGAACTCACTCTCTAAAATGTCGAAGATCAAACCTGTGAGCTCCTTTTTATGTCTCAGGTCCCAGGTAGTTACCCAAGAACTGGCAGCCAGAATGGATATCCCCTCAAGGAATACCCTACTTCCTACCTAATGATGCATTGCTTTTCCCTATAAGATTTACAGGTTATTCCAGAATTGTATCAGTACAACCCAATGGCATTGGGTTGTACTGAAATAGCATTACATTAGGATATAACAGGAAGATTAACATTAAGATGTAACAGGAAGTCAAGGAAGAAGAGAGTTTTATTTCCTTACGTCTTTCATAGGTGCTCTTACACAGGTTTTCATGAGTTTGAGTAGGGATCTCATTGATTTCCAACTTGAGTGTATTTGTTTGCCTATATTAGGATGTCATCTCGAAGAATTTTGTACCATTCTGTTTGCATTTAAAAGTTTAAGAGCTAGATTTGTCTCATTATTTATAATATGGGGATAGGAGGCTTGAGCAACCCAAAGGTCCGTTAATATGAGATTGAGTAAATATTAAATCAAAGTACATCAGTATAATATAATGATGTCATAAAAAAAAGAATGGGCAGAGTTATACACTGACTAATAATACAGAAAAAGAGAACCAAGATATATCGTTACATGGAAAAAGTAGCTGCAGAACTTTGTGATTAGCATGATCTCATTTTTAAAATAAAAAGGCATATATATATATACCCACATGAATATATTTGCATATAGAGAAATTTTGGAAGGATGTAGATACTCAACTCATAATAATGGGTATCTCCCAGGAGCAGGATTTGGATAGGGGGAGAAAACTATCAATGCCAGTGACATTTGAGTTTTTAAAGTGTATACATGTCATTTCTATAATTTTAAAAGATATATTAAAAGCTATATATTCAATTGTACACTGAAGATTCATGCATTTTACTGTCTGTAAATTTATAGCTAAAAATTTGTACCCAATTTTTTTAAAAGAGGGTATGTGCCAAAGTTCAACCAACCATGTTAAAACTGACATTATTGGACTAAATGGATTTCTCTTTGGCACCTCACTTTAAATGTATGACTATGATTAGCTAATCGTTGAGAAATTGAGAAGTTATTCTAATTCATTATATGTAATTGTGATTATTTTGAAACATAACATTTACAATTCTTTCTTCTTAACATTTTTACCATGCCTCAAGGATTCTTTCTTGTCCCCCCAACTCCCTAAAAAATGTTGTTGCTCAGGAAACTTAAATAGGCACTATTTTGGGGGAATGAAAGTTGGCAATGATCTTTTGTTGCAGAGACATATTAAAAGAGTGACAAAACAAAATGCCTGCTATTTTGGCATTTGCCATTTGGTACATATACAATGTGACAATATATGAAATTCCCTCAGGAAGCAACAGCTCTCAGATAGTTGCATCCCTAAAATGATTAAATTTTATCCATTTATTTTTGTGGCATCAAAAATACGGCATGTTTAAAGAGTCTCTTACTTTTTCTCCTTTCGATGAAGGACTCTTCTGAAGAAGATAAGGAAAAAGAAGAGGTTGCTGCTGTCAAAATCCAAGCTGCCTTCCGGGGACACATAGCCAGAGAGGAGGCAAAGAAAATGAAAACAAATAGTCTTCAAAATGAGGAAAAAGAGGAAAACAAGTGAGGACACTGGTTTTACCTCCAGGAAACATGAAAAATAATCCAAATCTATCAACCTTCATATTAATGTCATTTTTTCCTGAGGAAGGAAGATTTGATGTTGTGAAATAACATTCATTGCTGTTGTGAAAATCTGTCATGAGCATTTGTTTAATAAGCATACCATTGAAACATGCCACTTGAAGATTTCTCTGAGATCATGAGTTTGTTTACACTTGTCTCAAGCCTATCTATAGAGACCCTTGGATTTAGAATTATAGAACTAAAGTATCTGAGATTACAGAGATCTCAGAGGTTGTGTGTTCTAACCATTATTAAATGAATAAATCCTCTCTATCACATCCCCCAAAAATGTTCTTTAGCTCCTGTTTCACTCCTAGTGATAAAGAATTTCACTGCTTTTTAAGGATAGTCTATTTAATTTTGGAATTTTAGAAAGATAAGCTGGGACAAAAATCTGCCTCCTTCAGCCTGGCCAACATGGTGAAACCCCAAGTCTACTAAAAATACAAAAATTGGCCAGGCGTGGTGGCACACACCTGTAATCCCAGCTACTCGGGAGGCTGAGGCAGGAGAATCGCTTGAACCCGGGAAGTGGAGGCTGCAGTGAGCCGAGATCGCACCACTGCACTCCAGCCTGGGCGACAGAGCAAGACTCTGTCTCAAAACAAAACAAAAAAATAAAAACCTCTGCCTCCTTGTAAGTTTAACCCACTGGTTTTCATTTATCATACATGTATTCAATCATTTATTGAAAATGTATTGAGTACTATTCATGTGCTGGGAATTAGTAGTGAATACTTGTTCTTACACTCATGCAACTTACAATGCTTTATTGTTTTGCTCTCCAGAACCACACAGAACAAGACTAATAACATCATATTGTAAAAAGCAAAAGCTATCATATCATGCTGCCTTCTTCAGTTAAAACTTCCCAAGTTTTTAAATATACAAATGGTAATGCCTGTTTCACAAACTCAGAGGCTTTATCTCTTTTATGTTTTCAATGAGCCATTCAAATCCCCAGCGCCTTAGTTTTAGAAAGTTCAGTCTCTCCTTTTTGAGGCCTCTCCACCTTTGATTGTCCAAGAAACTGAGGGTTCATGTCTTAGACCAAAGGGTGCAGTTCTTTTCCCAATACAAAGGGTAGAAAGTGGAGTCTTACCATTTAGTTAATGCTGTTGCCTTCTGCCATAATGTCGTAGCATAGTCCAGCAGACTGAGGTGATTCTCTGGCTGGTTCCAATTCCTGCCTGCACCATAGTGGATGGCCCATGATTTAGTTCCAGGATTACATGTCTCTTGGTTTATAGTCACAAAGCCAGTGTTCCCCCAAAGCTTAAAAACAAGCCAGGGTGGCTCAGTCCTGAGGAGCTTCTAAAACCAGGTATATGTTGTCACAACAAATACTCTCCTACAAACACTTTGATCCTTGTCCTGGGCTAGACATGCTCTTTCTGCAAAGCAGTTTTATTTCAGGTGCCTCACTGCCCTTCTCTGGCACTGAGCCTTTATCAGGTTCTGCAACAGAGGTTCCCCCAAGTGATCGCCACTCAAACACAGTTGATTCACACCAACCCTTTCAAGTTTGTGGCTTTCATTCTCTAATGTCTGCTCATACAGGCAGCGTTTCTCCTTCCAAAATCTTGCTGCCACTATAGAGAGTTTCATGCTAGCTAAACACAAGTCTCTAATATCCCCCTTCCTCTCCTCCAGGCTTACAGAGGAAAAGAAATCAGTTCTCCTCCAGGATTCCAGCTGTTCGTTCCTCCCATTCCACTGAAAGCACCGGCTTCTAACACCTTCCCCTCTCAGACAGAGCCATCCTGCTTAGAGGATTGTCAAGGGGGAACCCAGAATTTGTGCAAAGACTTAGATTCCCTGACCTGGAGAGGAGATCAGAAGAGGAAAAAAGGGATTTTTTCCCTAGTGAGTATATAGCAGGAAAAAAAAAGAGATGAGTTAGCTTTTTCAGTAATTCTCTTGTTATACACATAAAGTGACTAACACTATGCATTCCATACACACACACACACACAGATCTAGTGGTGGTGATATTTGTAGTGAAGGAGGAAAAGGAAAAGGTGAGCAATGGATGTGATATTACGAGAACAACACATATGAATGACACTTTATTAGAACTTATCTGGTTTTCCTCTTATCTCTCTGGCTGTTCCTTCTCAATTCCCTTTACTGGTAACTCTTCAACTCCCCAACCACTAAATGCTAAATGCCCTTAGGCTCAGTCTTTCTACCCCATTTCTACACTCACTTGATTTCCTGCAGTTTCATAGCTTTAAAATCCAATCTTCTTAATGATCACTCCCAGAGCGTTCTCTCCTCTGCCTGCGAACTTCTATATTCAACTGCCTACATAACATCCCCATTTGGATGTCTATAGGTATCTCAAAAGTAACATATAAAAAATGACTCCTGATATTGCCCCCAAATCTGAAACTTCCCCCACACCCAAGTTTTTCCATTCAAAAATGGCTGCTCCATTCTTCCATTTGCTCAGGCCAAAAACCTTGGATTCATCTTTAATGCATCACTTTTTTTCACACCCCATATACAATCTATCAGCAAAACCTGTGGGCTGTACCTATAAAATAATACTCAGAATCTGCCTACTTCTCACCACTTCCATTGTTACCACCTTGGTCCTAGTTCCCATGATAGCTTTGTGAATTATTGCAATAACCTATATTGGCCAGTGATTATCTCACTACTACTGCACAAACCATTCCAAAGTCAGTGGTTTAAGACAATTATCTTTTCTCCTGGGTCTGCAGGTCAGTGGTAATGTAGCTGAGCTAGGTTGGATTACAACCTCAAGGTTAGATTCAGGTCAGCTCTAAGCTGTGGGTTTGTGGGCTGACAGGAAGGTCTGCTTCAGGCTGTGGGCCCAAGGGTCAGCTATAGCACAGCGCCTCTGCTTCATGTGTCCTATTCTGAGCCCCTGCTGAAAGACATTATCCAGGACAAGCTCTTCTCGTGCTGGTCACAGAAGACAAGCAGCAAAACCCAGCATGCAAGAATATTTCAAGCTTTTGCTCATATCACTTCCACTGACATCCCATATACAAAAGAAAGTCATCTAATGAAGCCCAAAGTGAGGAGGATGAGGAAATACACTGTTCACCAATAGCAAAGGCTTCATGTGTGCATAATACTACTACAGGGTAGTGAAGAATTGGGACCAGTAATTTCATCTACCATGATCTGCTTTCTTGATTATAATTATATCTTTACCACATGCAAAAATAGACCCACTCCTATCCCAAAACCCCTAAAAGTTCCATCACATCTTTGAAGTCCAGGATCTCAAGATCTACATCAGGTCCAGATATAGCCCTTCTTGATATAGAGACCTATGAATTAAAATAGCAAGTATCTTTTTATCACATACCAAACGTACAACAAATGATGGAATAGAGACAATAATAACCACAAAAAAATACTCTTATTCACAAAGGGGAGAAATGGAAGCAGAGCACAGCCACTGGTCCATAACAATTAGGAAACCTCATTGGACAATGGTTGTCACGTTCCTCCATTGGAGGGAATTATGTTTCATGATTAGGCACTGTTTCTGCTCCCTAAGAATGACTTTCCAGTCTATCCTCCATAGCTCTGGGTTCTACTCTCTAGGGAATCATTCTTTTTCCCTCATCTTCCTTAGTCACTTGCAAAGGACATTAGAGAACATGCCCTTTTTGGTGGATAAATGTGTTCTTCAACCTGCTTTCTGCCCGTAGAAAATTAGAGGCCAATAATCTGTTTATGTCTTGTAGAACGTCAATCTATTTTAGCTGGTACTGGTACTTTTGTCAATAAAGTCCTTTTTTAAACTTTGTGGACTTCCTATGAATTTGACTATAGTCAACTCCACGTACCAAAAGGTGTGGTGCACTCACAATTTCTTTCAAGATTTGCCTCCCTTTATCTCTCTCTTTGTTTCCAATTCTGTTAAGAGTGAAAAATTGGAACCAATATTTCTATATATAAAGACTTATATCATAACTGCCGAGCATTCACTATCCCTTCTTCTCCCAGCTTCCACCTTGCGTTACTCAGGGTCTCCAGAGAAACAGAGCCAATAGAATATATATAGATATATGACTAGGAATTTATTATGGGAATTGGCTCATGCACTTATGGAGGTTGAGAGAGCCCACAATATGCTATATGCATGCAGAGAACCAGAGAAGCCAGTGGTGTGATTCAGTCTGAGTCTGAAGGCTACACCATGGGAGCCAACGGTGTAGCTCTCAGTCCAAGGCAAACGCCCTGAGAATCAGGGGGGCTGCTGGTGTGAGTCCTGAAGTCCCAAGGCCCAAGAACCAGCCCCTCTGGTGTCCAAGGACAGAGAAAAATGGATGTGCCAGCTCCAAAAGAGAATTTGCCCTTCCTCTGCCTTTTAGTTGGTACTGGTACTTTTGCCAATAAAGTTCTCTTTTAAACTTTATGGACTTCCTATGAATTTGACTATAGTCAACTCTATGTGCCAAAAGGTGTGGTGCATCCTTCCCAAGAAAATTTGCCCTTCCTCTGCCTTTTTGTTCTACCAAGTCCTCAATGTCAATCTGCCCACATTGGTGAGGGCAGACCTTCTTTACTTAGCCTACCAATTCAAATACTAATCTCTTCCAGAAACATTTTATCAGCTATCTGAGCATTCCTTAACCAGTCAAGTTGTCACAAAAAAATGAACCATCACACACCCTTTCCCCCTTTCAACACATCAGCCAGAGTATCCTATTATAATTTAAGTCACATCATGTCACTCCTCTGCTTAAAACCCCCAATGGCTCCTCATTTCACTCAGAGTAAAAGTCTGTTATGGTCACAAAGACCTGTGCAGATCTTTCCTCCTGTTACCTCTGACCCCCATATCACTTGTTCACTTGGCTCCAGCCACTCTGGCCTCAGAGCTCTTCCTCAGACATTCCAGGCATGCGCCTGTCTCAGGGATTTTGCATATGTTGTTCCCTCTGCCTGGAATGCTTTTCCCCAAACATTGCCCCATTCCTTCATGTCTTTAGTCAATGAGCAAAAGTCAATGAGACCTTCCCTGAACCACCCCCCTACCAAAAACAGCTTTTAAAAAAAGCACTCCCCTTTCTCCTTGTTATGTATCTCCTTAGTTCTGGACACCATCTATATCTTGTTTACAGCCTGCTTCCCTCAGTAAAATCTATGCTCCATGAAGATAGAGATTTGTTATTCTGTTCACTGCCTAGCGCCTTTTTTATATGCAGTGGGAAGGAATGAATCACTTCTAGTGGCTCATACAGAAGTTGAAGGAGTCCTAGCAAATCTCCTTCCATCTAATTAGCTTTGATAGGGTAATACATCTATCCTTGAATCAACTATTGAGGCCAGGGGAAAGGAATATGCTAATAAATTTATGCATTTGACTGTCAGAACCTGTCCCTGGAGTAGGTCAGTTCTGCCCAAAAATATTTGGCTGAAAGTGGAGGAAATTTGAAGTCTCCTATAGGAAACAGAGGAATAGAGGAATGTTGTCAACTAACAAATATCCACCACAATGCTTTAATCACCACCTGGCTTCTCACTACACTGCATTTGTGAATTATTCATCAAAACCAAAGATGAGAGAAGTATCAAGAATAAAGGGAAGAAAAATGAAACAGCATGTGAGGGGTTAACAGACATGGGAATGTGGAAATTTGGGTAGCCTGCCACATAAATTGCAATGCTAATGGTGCTTCTTGGAGCTATGCAATGCAAAAAGGAGACTCTTCCAAAAGAAAGCTTTGGGTGCACCCTTTGATATCTCAGCTGGTAGAACAGAGGACTATAGGCTGTATAGAAAGAGCTTTGGGTCTAAGAGAGTATGAAAAATCACGAGAGAGGGAGAGAAAGAGAGAGAGAACTTGAACTGTTTTAGAAATATATGCAAAATTTTTCTCTGTGGGAAGCTAAGTGTGAGAGTTTGTCAACATGAATTTTTCATAAAACATTCTTACGAACACTGTACCTATGGAGAAGGAGTCTTCTGTTGAGATCATCAAGCAGTTCTTTTTAATAGACACAAACCCAGCATAATTTGGAGGGAATTTTTCTCTGTTCCACTGTGATATGAAGCTCAAACAATGGCTCTGTGATTCCGAGATGAACCCAGAATAAGTTCTTGAATTATTACTGTCATTCTGCCTCTAAACTATTACATCATTCACTTTCTTTGTTCTAAAGCAAACTAAACAGTAATTTCCCCAATTCCTCAAAAAAATTAACCCAATAGTTTCTATACCTCAAAACAACTTGAGCTTTCCCTTTTTTATATAATTTCTACTTTTATTATAGATTAAGGTGTATATGTGCAGGTTTGTTACATGGGTATATTGTGTGACACTGAGGTTTGGGCTACAAATGATCCTGTCACCCAGGTAGTAAGCATACTACCCAGTAGTTGATTTTTCAGCTCACTCCCCTTTCTTTCCCTCCCATCTAGTAGCCTCCAGTGTCTACTGTTCCCCATCTTTATGTCTGTGTGTATTCAATGTTTAGCTCCCACTTATAAGTGAAAACATGCAATATTTGGTTTTCTATTATGTTAATTTCATTAGAAAAATGGCCTCCAGCTCTATCCATTTTGCTACAAAGGACATTATTGCATTCTTTTTTGTGGCTATGTAGTATTCCATGGTATATATGTACCAGATTTTCTTTATCTAATCCACTGTTGAAAGGCACCTAGGTTGATTCCACGTCTTTGCTTTGAATATATGAGTGCATGTCTTTTTGATAGAATGAATAATTTTCCTTTGGTATATATCCAGTAGTGGGATTGCTGGGTGAATGGTAGTTCTGTTTTAAGTTCTTTGAGAAATATCCAAATGCTTTCCACAGTGGATGAACTAGTTTGCATTCCCACCAAGAGTGTATAAGCGTTTCCTTTTCTCCTCAGCCTCACCAGCATCTGTTCTTTTTTGACTTTGTAATCATTGCCATTCTAACCGATGTGAGATCTATCTCACTGTGGTTTTGATTTGCATTTTTTCTGATGATTAGTGATGTTGAATGTTTTTTTTCATATGTTTATTGGCTGCTTGTACATCATCTTTTGAAAAGTGTCTGTTCATGTCCTTTGCCCATTTTTAATTGGATTATTTGCTTGTCGATTTGTTTTTTGTTTGTTTGGGGTTTTCCTTTTTTTTTTTCTTTTTTTTCCTTCTTTTTTTTGAGACAGGGTCTTGCTCTGTTGCCCATGTTGGAGTACAGTGGCACTACCACTGCAGCCATCCTCCCACCTCAGCCTCCCAAGTAGCTGGGACCACAGGCTCGTGCCACCACATTTGGCTAATTTTTTTATTTTTATTTTTGTAGAGACAGAATCTTCCTATGTTGCCTAGGTTGGTCTCAAACTTCTGGGCTCAAGCGATTCTCCCGCCTCAGCCTCCCAAAGTGGTGGGATTACAGGCATGAGCCACTGCACCTGGCCTCGTCTCTGATTTCTTTCAGCAGTGCTTTGTAGTTCTCCTTGTCGACATCTTTGACCTCCTTGGTTAGATGAATTCCTAGGTATTCCACGTGAGCTATCTAACATTTGGAAATATTTCAGCAGATACCATATTATCTTCAAACTTGGATTTTCCCGTGTAAAATTATTCCAATGTTCTTGTTTTATTGGGGCAGCCCGGGGGTGGAGGTAATACAAAAACTAGGTACTAATTTCCTACCTGTAGGTTTCTTGGCTTGAGGATATTTCTAGAGTGCATTATAAATGGGACTAGGACTCTACTTTTATTCCTATTTTCCCTTTCCTGCTATCTGTAATGAACATATAATCCATTTTATATCAATTCATGATGTTGATAAGCTCATTTCCAATCTGAAGTGCTTTTTACAAATATAGCTACTCGGGCCAGGCAAGGTGGCTCACGCCTGTAATCCCAGCACTTTGGGAGGCAGAGGCAGGTGGATCACAAGGTCGAGAGATCGAGCATATCCTGGCCAACATGGTGAAACCTCATCTGTACTAAAAATACCAAAATCAGCTGGGCATGGTGGTGTGCACCTGTAGTCCCAGCTACTCGGGAGGCTGAGGCAGGAGAATGGCCTGAACCCGAGAGTCGGAGCTTGCAGTGAGCCAAGATTGTGCCACTGCACTCCAGCCTGGGCAACAGAGCAAGACTCCATCTCCAAAAAAAAAAAAAAAAATAGATAAAAAATAAAT
This sequence comes from Hylobates moloch, assembly GCF_009828535.3. Classification (NCBI taxonomy): domain Eukaryota; kingdom Metazoa; phylum Chordata; class Mammalia; order Primates; family Hylobatidae; genus Hylobates; species Hylobates moloch. The sequence continues at coordinate 97,358,219 of NW_026652286.1, forward strand.
AAATAAATAAAACAAATATAGCTACTCGGATTGACAATTATTTATGCCTGTGATTCTCTCAGAAGAGGCTGTACATGCAGAATACAATACTTCAGAATGTGAAATTATTTTCATGAATGAAATATGCTTCAAAGTAAGCAGCCTCTGTTGTGTAGATCCAAAAAATTAAAGCCTGCTGGGGAGTGATGTTATTATAACTAAAATTTCAGGAGCCACCACACACTTTGACAAAGGACTATCAACACTGCAAGACCATCAGATTACCACAGAAAGTGTATGAACTACAACCCTAAGAGGGTCAGATACAATGGGGAAGTTATGAGAATCTGCCACTCTTCTACCCCTGAAGACACACTCCTATCTCGGAAGTCTTCTGACCAAAAAGTATAGCATCTTATACAAAAACTAACTAAGATGGATTAAAGACTTAAATGTAAAACCCCAAAGCATAAAAACCCTAGGAGAGGCCAAGCGCGGTGGCTCACACTTGTAATCCCAGAACTTTGGGAGGCCGAGGCGGGTAGATCACGAGGTCAGGAGATCGAGACCACGGTGAAACCCCGTCTCTACTAAAAAAAAAAAAAAAAAATACAAAAAATTAGCCGGGCGTGGTGGCGGGCGCCTGTACTCCCAGCTACTTGGAGAGGCTGAGGCAGGAGAATGGCGTGAACCCAGGAGGCGGAGCTTGCAGTGAGCCGAGATTGTGCCACTGCACTCCAGCCTGGGCAACAGAGCGAGACTCCGTCTCAAAAAAAAAAAAAAAAAAAAATTCCCTAGGAGAAAACCTAGGCAATATCATTCAGGACATAGGCTTGGGCAAAGACTTCATGACAAAAAGTATAGCATCTTATACCACTGAAACTATATTACTAAGGAGTACGGTCCAGTTTACTAAACCAAGTACTAAACCCAATTTTGGAAGCTATCAGAAAAACTTGTTTATTAATTCCTTGAAATTATAGAAAATATGCTCACCTGGACCCTTAACAAGCAATTGGTAGGAAAGAATGATTACTGCAGTGCTGTTGTCCCAGTAATGAGTTTAGAGACACTGGCCTTTGGATCGCTTGGGTAATATAGTCAATGCTGTAATGTGCTACCCAGATATGCCCCCTTCTCCCCACTCTTTCAGGGCTTAAAGCTGCCTCTATCCTAAGAATTGCCCTCAGCATTAAATTTGTGCCCTCTCTGGGGACAGCCCCCATCTAATGCGTAGTCAGTGCTCTGGTACCAAGGCTGATCCCTTACCTCAAATTTAGATAGTTTTGCAGAGCCATCCCAGCTCTCACTCAGGGGATTGGCTAAACCTTTAGTGCAGTCTTATCGCAGTTCAGCCTCATCTATCCAGTCCTGCTTCTCTGTCATCCTTACAGGTGTTTTTCCAGAATGCACTCTCTAGTAAACCACCTATGCTCAAATTCTGTCTCCAAAACTATGTCCAAAAAACCTGACCTATGACCGATTAAGTTGCAAATTTCTGGTTGCACATTTTTAAACCCTTTGCTTCCTCTAATGTGACGTGTATAAAAATTCAATGATAGGCATATTTGCTTGTCAGGGGATAATCTATAACAGAAAAAAATACACATTTCTTCTCTAAATGAATTACAATTACCAAAGCCCCAACTAGTAATGCTATGGACTCAGCTGTGTTCCTTTCAAAATTCATATGTTGAAGTCCTGTAACCCCTAATGTGATGGTATTTGGAGACAGACTTTGGGAGATAATTAGGATTAGATGAGGCTAATGGGGTGGGTCCCTTATAAAGGTGTGCCCTTATAAGAAAAGACACCAGACAGCTTGCCCCCAACCCAGCCTCCACTCACACAGGCACCAAGGAAAGGCCATGTGAGCACACAGTGAGAAGGTGGCTGTCTGCAAGCCAAGAAGAGAGCCCTCACCAGAACTCAACCATACTGGCATCCTGATTTCAGACTTCCAGCCCCAAGAACTGTGAAAAAATAAATTTCTGTTATTAAGTCACCCAGCTTATGGTATTTGTTATGGCATCCTAAAAAGACCAAGGTAAGTAACAACTGAACACCTGATATGTGCAAAACTTAATACCATGTCGGTGTTTGCAATCTTTTCTGAACCACTGATGTAGTTACTCCTTTCTAATTTTGCTATAATGTATATACCTGAGTGACAAAGGGAAGAGAAAATTGGAATGGATGAGCTGCTGGTGAGGGCTCTGGATTAATTATTGGATATTAAAATGGGAGAAGTTTGGCAATGATCAGTTAGCTGCCATGTTGAGCCTCATATCAGAATTTTCTGGGGGTGACCATTTCTTGATTATTTAGCATCACTTCCACTTCCACCTTCTCCCTTTCTACTAGTACCTAACTTTTCTTTTTGTTTCTAGAACATTCATTAACCCAGAACAAATGTTGAACCAAACTTGGAGATAAATCTAGATTAGCTTAAGCCAATCAGCACCTTCCATCACTCAGCAGCCTGTCATTATTTCTGAACCCATAATTTAGGACCATTTAATTAGGATAGTGTTTCACAGCCAGGGGTGATTTCACCCCCCCCCCCCCGAGAAACTTGGCAATATCTGGAGACATTTTTGGTCATCACAGCTCCATGTGGAAAAGGGGAGTGCTGCTGGCATCTAATAGGCAGATGCCAGGGATGCCGCCTAATATCCTGTAATGCTCAGGACAGATCCTCCCACAACACAGTATTATCTGGCCCAAATGCCTCGAGTATCAAGGTTTGAGACCAGCCTGGACAACATGGTGAAGCCCCATCTCTACCAAAAATATAAAAAATTAGCAGGGCGTGCTGCCACATGCCTGTGGTCCCAGGCGACTCGGGAGGCTGACTGGGGAGGATTGCCTGAGCCTGGGAGGTGGAGATTGCAGTAAGAGGAGATTGTGCCACCACCTTCCAGCCTGGGTGACAGAATGAGACCCTGTCTCAGAAAAACAATCATAATAATAATAAGACTGTAGAGAATGCAAAAAGTATAAAAATCATGGTCCTTTCCTTAAGGAAAAATAGACATTCACCAAGGAGATAAGACATACATCCACAGAAAAGTTATACTGCAAAAAGCACAAACCATAAAAGAAACATCTGATAAATATGATCATATTAAAATTAAAAACTTTCATATATCAAAAAACACCATAAGCAAAGTGAAAAACACAGCACAGAATGCGAGGAGATATTTGCAATTCAAAATGCATAAAATTAACAAATGATTAGTATCCAGAATATAAACTCCTACTCAGTGTAAAAGCTTTGCATGAGAATGGTAAACACTAAATTCATGATAGTGTTATCATAGGGGAAGAACAGTAGGAGAATAGGATTGAAGAAGAAGGCCCGAAGGACGGTAAGTATGTATATGTTTTATTTCTTTAAAAGAAATAAGACAATGTTAAGATTTAATGAAGCTGGATGGTGGGAATATGAATATCTCTCAAATTATCTTCTATTCTTATCTATATGTTTCAAATATATTTCCCCCAAAAAAATTTTTTAAGAATTCTTGCAAATCAGCAAGGAAAAAAATCTCAAAAATTAAGCAAAAAATATGAGCAGCTGGGAGAAGTGTCTCACGTCTGTAATCTCAACTCTTAGGAGGCTGAGGCAGAAAGATTACAAGGTCAGGAGTTCAAGACCAGCCTGGGCAACATAGCAAGGCCTCATCTCTACTAAAAATAAAAATAAAAAAATTTGCCTGGCATGGTGCACACGCCTGTAGCCCCAGTTACTTGAGAGGCTGAGGTGGGAGTATTACTTGAGCCCAGGAGGTCGAAGCTTCAGTAAGCCATGATGGCACCACTACACTCCAGCCTGGGCAACAGAGCCACACCCTGTCTCAAAAAAAAAAATACATGAGCGGAAGAGAAACTCAAGTTCAATAAACATATGGCAAAATGATGCTCAGCCTCCTCCACAAGAGAAATGCAAATTAAGCAATAGTGAGATGTAATTTCTCATTCATAGATTGGCAAAATTAAAACGTCTGACAATACTAAGTGCATGATGTGGAATGACTGGAACTCACTTATACTGCTCTTACAAATGTAAATGGGCACCATAGCTAATAAACACAATAATAAGCACACTCAGAGTTTAAGAGGGTCAATATATAATACCCCCTCTTCCCAACCCAAATTCTGAACCAGTTGAGGGAAACTAAGGAGGAAAGCAGGGAAGAAAAGGTAGTGTTTAGGCCAGGCACAGTGGCTCACACCTGTATTCGCAGCACTTTGAGAGGCTGAGATGGGAGAATGGCTTGAGGCTAGAAGTTTGAGACCAGCCTGGGCATCATAGCAAGACCTCATCTCTATAGGAAAAAAAAGCAAGGTAGTATTTAGAAACAGAATATTCAGATTGGACTATGACTGAATTTGACCGGTAGTTAATATATAGCCCAGAATAGATCATGAGACTCTCCCCCATATGAATACCATTGCTGCCTGGACTTTGTGTCTCCTCATACTGGGGAGAAAGTGAAAATGCCTTTGTTTGTAGGAAGGTAGAAACAGTCAGTTTTGTGGTTCTATAGAAATTTAAGTGAGTTTAGTCACGTGCATATGAATCCGAGTAGCCGAAGTGGTAGGCCATACCGACTACTGAGCTGTGGGTGCTCAGCTTCCAGTCCCACTTCTAGTTGGCTTTGTGATGCTGGAGTTGGGCTCTTCAAACCACCTCTTTCCCCTGCCAGGCGGATTTTTTAGGCTCGGAGAACAGGGGTCCTTAGAGGAGACTTCAAGGCTGGAAGTGGAGAGTGGCACAATCTTCCAATGCCTGTCGGTATCACATTGCTTCTTCCTCACTCCCAAGCAGCAGTTCAGTCCAGGAACAGTGGAACCCAGTGTCCCAGCACTTGCACTCGGCCTCATCATGCTCCCTCAGAAACACTAGCCCCAGCCTATCAGGTTCCTCCTCAGAGTACTGAGTTTCAGCTCCCTGAGGCTCTTTCTCCAAGTTTCAGAGTTTTAGTAATTCAGGGCTTCGGGCCTAGGGGTGGTAGTTGCTTCTTGAAGTTTCTGTCTCCATAATAGCTGTGTCTTCTCTTTGAGCTTTCTCAGTCACTATGCTAACAATTCTTTATACCTAACAATTATTTATATTAAATTCTATCTGTTAAAATAAGTATAGTGGTTTCTGTCTTCTGATTAGACCATGACTGATTTGGATAGAGATAAAAATGTCTGATTTATTTACATAGAAAGGTGGATTGGAGACTTCTAGATTAACACGAATGACTGAAAACATACAGCTAGTTCTGCATCCTCCAAAAACTCCATTACAACAACAGCAAATGATTTTAACTAACACACGGGTAAGGCAACAAGAAATGAGACAGCATCGACACGTTTTGAAAGCTGGAAATCAAATTCATCCAGCAGGACTACGAGAGCCAAATCCCAAGCCTACAGGATGAGGAAGGCTGAGAATCAACACAATTAGTATCACAAAATTCACAAACAGCACAGGATTAGCAAGTACCAGGTACTGCCAGAACCAGAAGTAAAAGTTGGATCCCAGCACTTTGGGAGGCCAAGGCGGGTGAATTACTTGAGGTCAGGAGTTCCAGGCCAGCCTGGCCAACATGGAGAAACTCTGTCTCTACTAAAAATACAAAAAAAAAAATTAGCCAGGTGTGGTGGTGGGCACCTGTAATCCCAGCTACTTAGGAGGCTGAGGCAGGAGAATCACTTGAGCCCAGGAGGTGGAGGTTGCAGTGAGCCAAGATCATGCCACTGCACTCCAGCCTGGGTAACAGAGTGAGACACCGTCCGAAAAAAAAAAAAAAAAAAAAAAAAAAGTAAAAGTCAAGAGGGCTAAATTTCAAAAACCATGGGTAAAAGCTGTTTGAGAGGTATTTGATCCTTAGATTCCATGCCACTGGGAGCCTGCCCCTCCCTCATACTGGCAGAAATCTGGAGGTGTAGAGTCCAGAGGAAATAGAATAGTCTCTAGACTGGGAGGTACCAGGCCCCTTTGAGGATGGAAATACCATGCCCGAAGAAGAGGATTCAGTGGTCATGGGCCTTCTGAATCATAAGTACAGAGACTTCCAATCGTCTTTCCCAAACACTCCTCAGAGCACTGGTAGAAAGATCCTAACCTTCTAGATGTGAGATTGGAAGGTCCTTCTCTGAAAACATCTGGCCTAAAGATGACTGACATTAGGAGTTCTCAACAAATGTCCAATCAAATCACTTTAAAACCCCAAGTTGAGACCACTCACACCACATGATCAAGACCATGATCCAATCAGCTTTCTGGTTCCCCACTCCTGAATACAATCACTCTGGCTTAGCCAAGGATTGAGATATTTGGGAAAACAAATATTAAAAAAAAATTAAATTAACTTTGTAAGACAGACTATGCAGGGAGAAGAAAATTTCAAAAAAAAAGTATTGACATCATCAGAGAGGGAAGAGAGATATTACATTCAATTTTTAAAAAGAAACATTCAGAAAACGAATAAAAAGAGCTTTTAGAAATGTAAAGCTTGTTAGCAGAATTTTAAAACTCTATAAATAGAGTTTGGCAGTTCTTCAAAAAGTTAGACATGGAGTTACCATATGACCCAGCTATTCCACTTCTAGGTATATCTCAAGAGAATTGAAAACATGCGAACACTAAAACTAGTGATCACATATTCATGGTCGCATTATTCATAGTAGCCAAAACAAACAACTCGAACATTCATCAACTGATGGATAAAAAACATGCAGTTTATCTATACCACGAAATATTATTCAAGCATAAAAAATAATGACATAGATATTGTTACACGCTAGAACATGGATGAACCTCAAAACATTATGTTAAGTGAAAGAAGCCAAACACAAAAGGCCACATATTTTATGATTCTATTCGTATAAAATGTCCAGAATAGGTAAACACAGAGATAGAAAATAGATTAGTGATTTTCAGTGCTGAAGGTAGAGGGGAGTTGGGACTAACTACTGATAGGTACAGGGTGATGGAAATATTTTGGGGATGATGTAATTTGTGCAATTATGCAAGTAGTAATTATATTAAAAACACAATGTCGTAATTATAATAAAAACCACTGAAGCATACACTTTAAAATGGTGAGCTTTATGTTATGTGAAGCATATTTCAATTCTAAAATGCTTTTAAAGTAAAACTCAGCTGGGCACAGTGGCTCACGCCTGTAATCCCAACATTTTGGGAGGCTGAGCTGGGCAGATCAACTTGAGGTCAAGAGTTCGAGACCAGCCCAGTGAATGTGGTGAAATCCCATCTGTACCAAAAGATACAAAAATTAGCTAGGTGTGGTGGCACGTGCCTGTACTCCCAGCTACTTGAGTGGCTAAGGCAGAAGAGTGGCTTGAACCCAGGAGGCAGAGGTTGCAGTGAGTTGAGATCACACCACTGCACTCCACCCTGGGTGATAGAGCTAGACTCTATTTCAAAAAAAAAAAAAAAAAGATGCTATTAAAAACAATACTCAATAGAAGGACTGAAGAAAAAAAGTTAAGGAAATCTCCCAGAAAGAAGAGTAAAAATACGAAGAGAGAGAATAGAAGAGAGAAAAATAGAAATTTGGAAACAGAGAGCAGTGAAAGAAAATAGGGTAACTTATGGATAAAATAATTCAAGAAACATTTCCAGAACAAAAGGGCATAGTCTCCAGACTGAAAGAAACTTATAATTGTCTAGAATAATGAATAAAAGCAAGTCCACTGCAAAGCACATGGTAAAAATTTGTGAAAATTTGACTGGGGCAAAAACAAGATTCTACTAGTTTCCAGATAGAGATAGACAGAGAGAGACAAAACAGTTCACACATGAAGAGTGAGAACTCCAAAGAATTTCAGACCTCTCAGTAGAGTCCACTGGAAATTCCTTCAAACTTTTTTTTAAAAAAATAAAACTATTGAGATATAATTCATATGTCATACAATTTACCCATTTAAAGTCTACAATCCAGCCGGACACAGTGCTTCATGCCTGTAATCCCAGCACTTTGGGGGGCCAAGGTGGGAGGATCACTCGAGGTCAGGAGTTCAAGACCACAGTGGCCAACATGGTGAAACCTGTCTCTACTAAAAATACAAAAATTAGCTAGGCATGGTGGTTGGTGCTGGGAGAATCGCTTGAACCTGAGAGACGGAGGTTGCATGAGCTGAAATCGCGCCACTGCACTCCAGCCTAGGTGACCAGCGAAACTCTGTCTCAAAAAATAAATAAAATAAAATAAAATGGGCCAGGCGCGGTGGCTTACGCCTGTAATCCCAGCACTTTGGGAGGCCGAGGCGGGTGGATCACGAGGTCAGGAGATCGAGACCATCCTGGACAACACGGTGAAACCTCGTCTCTACTAAAAAAATACAAAAAAATTAGCCAGGCGTGGTGGCGGGCGCCCGTAGTCCCAGCTACTTGGGAGGCTGAGGCAGGAGAATGGCGTGAACCCAGGAGGCGGAGCTTGCAGTGAGCCGAGATTACGCCACTGCACTCCAGCCTGGGCAACAGAGCAAGACTCTGTCTAAAATAAAATAAAATAAAATAAAAGTACAATCCAATGGTTTTCAGTATGTTCGCAGTTTGCAACCATCACCAAAATCAATTTTAGAACATTTTTTAACCCCCCAAAAAGCTCCATAATTATTAGTAGTCATTCCCTGTTTCTCTCTGCCCCCATCCTCTCCCTACAACCCCTCAGGCCCTGGCAATCACTTGTGTACTTTCTATCTATCTATATTTGCCTATTCTTGACATTTTTAATTGACAGATAAAATTGTATGCATTTGTCATGTACCATATGATGTTCTGAAGTATATATCCATTGTGGAACAGTTAAATCGAATGCATTGCCTCACATGGTTATCATTTTTGTGATAAGAACACTTAGATTTGCTCTCTTTGCATTTTTTTCTTTTTATTTTATTTTGTATTTGAGATGGAGTCTTGCTCTGTCACCCAGGCTGGAGTACAGTGGTGTGATCTTGGCTCCCTGCAACCTCTGCCTCCCAGGCTTAAGTGATCTTCCCACCTCGGCCTTCCAAGTAGCTGGGATTATAGGTGCACACCACCATGCCTGGCCAACTTTTTTTTTGTATTTTTAGTAGGGATGGGGTTTTGCCATGTTGCCCAGGCTGGTCTTGAACTCCTGGACTTAAGTGATCCACTTGCCTCGGCCTCCCAAAGTGCTGGGATTATAGTAGTGAGCAACTGAGCCTGGCCACATTTTTCAAGCATACAATATATCATCATTAACTATAGTCATTGTGCTGTACAATAGATCTCTCGAACTTACTTATCCTAACTGTAATTATGCAGTTCTGCATCTCTTAATGACAGGGATACATACTGAGAACTCTGCCTTTAGACGATGTTATCATTGTGCAAACATCATAGAGTGTGCTTACACAAACCTTAGATGATACAGCCCACCACACACCTAAGCTATATGGTATAGTCTATTGCTCCTGTTACAAACCTGTACAGCATGTTATTGTACTGGATACTGTAGGTAATTGTGGCACAATGGCCAGTATTTGTGTATCTAAACATGCCAGAAGATAGAAAAGGTACAGTAAAAATACAGTATAAAAGATTAAAAATAATACACCCGTATAGGGCACTCACCATGAATGGAGCTTGCAGGACTGGAAGTTACTCTGGGGGAGTCAGTGAGTGAGGGTGAGTGAATGTGAAGGCCTAGGATATTGCCATACACTACTGTAGACTTTATCAACACTGTAAACACTGTACACTTAGGCTACACTAAATTTGTAAAAAATAATAAGTGTGCTACAAGGTTAGGGTGGCTATGACGTCACTAGATTACAGGAATTTCTTCAACTAACTCCATCATAATCTAATGGGACCACCGTTGTATATGCCATCTGTCATTGACTGAAATGTCATTATGTGACACATGATGGTATATCTTTTGACCAACACCTTCCTATCCCCCCATCAACTACTCAAGCCTCTGGTAATCACCGTTCTCCTTTCTACTTCTATGAGATTGACTGTTTTAGATTCCACATATGAGTGAAATCATTCAGTGTTCATCTTTCTGTACCTGGCTTATTTCACTTAACATAATGTCCTCCAGGTTCATCCACATCCATATGAATGACAGGATTCCATTCTTTTTTACTGCCCAGTAGTATTCCATTGTGTGTAAGTACCACTTTGTTTTGTTTTGTTTTGTTTTTTTGTCTTTTTTTTTTTTTGAGACGGAGTCTCACTCTGTCTCCTAGGCTGGAGTGCAGTGGCACAGTCTCAGCTCAGTTCAAGCTCTGCCTCCTGGGTTCATGCCATTCTCCTGCCTCAGCCTCCATAGTAGCTGGGACTACAGGTGCCCACCACCACGCCCTGCTAATTTTTTTGTATTTTTAGTAGAGACGGGGTTTCACTGTGTTAGCCAGGTCTCGATTTCCTGACCTTGTGATCCGCCCGCCTCAGCCTCTCAAAGTGCTGGGATTACAGGTGTGAGCCACAGCGCGAGGCCCCACATTTTCTTTATCCATTCATCTGTTGATGAACACTTAGATTGATCCCATATCTTGGTTATTATGAGTAATGCTGCAATAAACATGGGAGTGCAGATAGCTCTTCAACATATTGATTTTATTTCCTTTAGATACACACACAGTAGTGGCATTGTCTTCAAACTTCTCAAGGAAATTATTTCAAACCTAGAATTCTATGTCACCAAACTCTCCTACAAGTATGAGGGTAAAACAAAGATATTTTCAGACACACAATGGCTTAGATATTTTCTATTTTCCCTTCTAGACCTATTCTTCACTGTGTTTATACACTAGGAGGATTTTTTAAATAACCTGCATCAATGAGCTCCTTAGCCTTCTAGGTTGGACAATGGCAGGCACCAGAGGAGATCAGAAGGTAGGAGGAGAGCAAGGTGATCCTATTCATTCCCCTTGCCTCCCTCCCTGGTTCTCATGGATTGCCTGCATCCCTCAACCAAAGGCCACAGCTCTTATCATACAGTCCTCTCCTCTAGCTACTCTCCAGGTTCTAGTAACTGCTTCCTCTCCTTCAGCCTACCATCAACATCTCTGAGGTTCTGTCCCATCTCTTATTGTTTTTTATTTACTCCAGAGCATCAGTTATCTATTGCAACATTAATGCTGCATAACCACTACCCCAAAGTCCAGTGTCTTTTAGAAGACTATTTTTTTCTCATACATCTGCAGGTCAGCTAGAGTGGGGCTGAGTTAGGCTGGGCTCATTTGAGCATCTTCACATCATGCCTTGCTAGATACAGCACTATGCTTCCCACTGTAGATCTATGGGGTGGTTGGAGCAACTCTGTTCCCCATGTATCTCATCTTCATTAGACCAGCAAACATGTTGCTTGTGGTGGCAGAGGCACACGAGAACAAACAAAAATACGTGATGCCTATGAAGGCCTAAGCTTGGAACTGGCATGCTGTCATTCCCACTCACATGTCATTGGCTAAAACAAATCACAAGGCCAAGCCCAGTGACACAAGGCAGGGAAGCATGGTCCACTCATCAAAAGGGCATGAAAGGATACAGATACAGATAGGAATGAAGAATTGAAGTCAATTTTTTAATCTGCCACCATGCCTTCATCTTTATAAATATTACCTTTATTAAATCCACGTCAATTACCCCTATTTTTGTGTATCTGAGCACCTAGAGCTTAGCCACATTTGAGTGTGGCTTAGTGGTTGCCTCATGTTGCCTTCTGGGCTCCAGAGTAATATAAGAATAGGTACCAGGAAGGGCCCAAGGAAACAGACTCCCACACTAGGAGTCTGATATTCTCTATTGCTTTTATACTTAAGAAGCACAACACTTCTTAAGTAACCTCCTTACCAGGAGAACAGTGGATACTGGTAATCCATGGCATTCAGTGACATAACAGTGACTAGACTTACCATTGTTGGTGGCAAGGAATAAATTCAAGGAGGATGGCAATAGAAATAAAGTGACTGTGGTACTTAGTCACCATGGTGACAATAGTGATTATAAAGACTGTGGAGTCAACTGACTGTCTCTGATGGCTCTAAAGAGTAAACAGGGAAAAAAACATATTGAAAGCCTTGCATACCCAACTGAAAACATGATGGGAAATCAGAATGTCTCCACAGTAGCTCTAATGGAGTCCTTCTCCTGTAGTCAATGGACTGATATGGAAGAAGACCACATCTAGAAAATGATGTTAATAGTTGCAGAGATGCAAAACCAATTAAATACTCAAATCCTTCAGTTTCAATTTCTTACAATAAGCAAAGGGTACTAGTGGAAGAGATATGGGACCCTGAGAGATGCGATATAGACATTTGTGCAGACATGGATGAGACTAAGAATCTGAATCCTAAAATCCCCCTAAACCTCTCTGAGGAGGTTTATACCCTGCAACCCCAATTCCATTGAATAAAATCCTTTCAATGGCTATTCCTCAGGCAGTTCCCTTACAAAAAAAAAAAAAAAAAAATGTGACTTTCCTCAAGACCCACCTCCACTGCCCCTCGTTGCTTCCAGATCCACAGGGAAAGTAAAATGCCAGCATAGTCCAGATTGCAAAGTATAGAGGCTAGGCCTCAAGGAGATAGACTTTATGCCAAAAGAGTTGCAGAACTTCATTAACTTTTATCAACAGGAGTCTGGAGAACATTTATTTAAGTGGATTGTAAGGTTGGTAGGCCAAGAAGAATGTAACTTAAGACTTGATTAGGCTGAATGTATTGAAATGGGTGCACAATTGGGAATCAGTATTTAATGTCATGGTTTGAGCACTTGGGAAGTGGCATTAATAGTCGGCTAGATTGGTCAATCTCAACAGCAAGCCACAGTCAGTAAAGTTGAAATGCCAGAACTTGGCATACTATAGACAGAGGAAGAAGTCTAAATGTGAACAGGCATGAGAAAGCTAAAATGGATCTATCACATGCAGCTTGATTAACTCCTCCTAGCCATATCCCCCCAGGAGGGCCCAGAGGATGCTCCCTTCTTTAAGGCAGTAAGAAAGGAATTAAACTGACTAATCCTAAAACCTGAAATCCTACCTTGGTTCACTAATCAGAATGTGCTTATGGAAGTCAGGTAAAAGAGGGAGTTTTGGTCTAAGTCCAGTGGAATCATGGATTCATTTTGTGGCTCCCAGCCTCAGGAGGTATATTTAAAATAGATATATTTAGTAATTAAAAGACCCTCACATCTGAGCTGCAGTGAACCAAGATCGTGTCAGTGCACTCCAGCCTGGGTGACAGAGTGAGAGTCTGCCTCAAAAATAAAATAAAACCCCAAAAAACTGCCAAGATCCTCATATCTATTTCCTAGCTCACAGAGTGAGGTATTCTATGGCCATAAGGGAACAGCCAGTAGCAAGTAGAAGACCCTAGAATTGCCCTACCCAACCCACTCCCCCATGCCAAACTAGTAACCCAAAGTAAACCCACCACCCCGGAGAAACTGCAGAGTTAGTGCCACCCGTTAAAGGCTTGACAGAGGCCGAGGTGGGATTCTAACCACATCTCCACTTAACTTCCTTCCTGGCTCTTAGAAAAGCCAGATGCGTTTTGGAGAATGACTATGGATTATTACACACTTAATTAGCAGTGCCACAATGCAGCCCTTGGAAGCTGGTATGCAGATATTAGCCTAACAAATTCCTCCCCCCAACCCATTCCTACCACCAAAGGAAATCAGAAGCAATCTCTTACCTCAGGCTATGGCAGTGCTCCTGCACATTGTCATCATATAGCCTGGAGAATCTTAATTGTCTTAATATTTTATAGAACATCACACTAGTCCACTCTATTGGTAACATGATAGAACGTTCAAAGGCTTGCCACTTCAGTGAAGCTCATAAAGGTCTACAGGTCTAGTTCATAACAAGATATACTTTTTAAAGTAAAAAATGGCCGGGGGCAATTGCTCATGCCTGTAATCCCAGCACTTTGGGAGGCTGAGGTGGGCAGATCACTTGAGGTCAGGAGTTCGAGACCAGCCTGGCCAACACGGCGAAACTCTGTCTCTACTAAAAATACAAAAATTAGCCAGGCATGGTGGTCAGCGCCTGTAATTCCAGGCACTCGGGAGGCTGAGGCAGGAGAATCGCTTGAACCTGGGAGGCAGGGGTTGAGTGAGCTGAGATCACCTCACTGCACTCCAGCCTGAGTGACAGAGCGAGACTCTCTCAAAAAAAAAAAAAAATTAAAAAAATTAAAAAACAACAGGTTGCATCTACCTACCAAAGAAAGAGGCATAGCGCTTGGCAAGTCTGTTTGGATTTTAGAATCAAAATATACCACCTACGAATGTATTCCTTCTACCCATTTATCGGGAAGCTCATAATAAGGTAATAAGACTGTCTGTTTTGAGTGGGATCCAAAACAAAAAAAACTTCGCAGCAGGTCCAGGCAAGCTATGCTTTCACTGAGTCACACAGGATAACACTGACCAAGTGGTAAGTGAACGCAGCAGGTAGGGCATTCTCCAGAAGGGTTATCTTGCACAGCTATGTTCAAGGAAAGCTTCTTTGGAATAGTAAAGCTGAGGGGTCATATGCTGGAAAGGAAGGGTTAGTCGGGTCCAGTCAGGGAAAACAGCTAATCGGCTGGCGTATTTCCATGTAGCCTTGTTTCAAAAATCCCAGGCTCAGGAAGTATTCCTAAATGAGAGAGTTCATATTAAACTCAGAGTTTCCCACCAGGATTAGAACCCACTTCTACTCAAGTTCTCCTCTGTGGGACCATCAGGAAGGTTATGCCATTGCCTGCATCTCTTCGAGAGGGAAACCGTATCAGAAGTGAGCGTCTGCCAGTCACAGTCCTGTGATGACTGAGGAGCCTGGGCGAAGAGCATAGTAAATATTTGGCAAAGTTAGCAGCCTTCGGAGCGGGAATAGAGAAGGGACTGAGTGATTCAGAGGGCAACGTGCAGGCCCCTGCAGCCGGAGCAGGATTTTTGCTCCTGTTCCTGAGTGAAAGGGAACAGGCTGCTATCCCCCTGGCCGGAGGGGCCTTCCAGCACCTCCCAGGGGAGCGGCTGCACTTGAGGCGACGGGAACAGAGGATGGGGACGGCGGGGTCGGGAGTGGCCGCAGCAGGGAGTCCGCCGTCAGACTGCGGGGAGGGAGGTTGGCAGCGACGCCCACACATGTGCGGTGCCCTTTGTGTAGGGAACTGCTCTGGGACCGAGATGAAGCAGGGGGAGGTTTAGGCAGCTTAATGAGTTGTTGCTCCCTAACCACACACTTGTCAGCGGCGGTATTATTGTTGTGGCTTAGCGCCTGGGAGCGCCGCCTCTCCCCGCTGCGTTCCCGAGTGGCGGCTGCGGATCCCAGTAACTCCCACCTGCCCCTCCGCACCGCGTCCCAGCGCCTCGCCCCGGGCAGGCCTCCCGCTTCGTCTCCCCTTCTCCTCCCCGTCTCAGGGGAGCAGGGAGCCTGCAGCCAGGGAGCAGGCAGGCGAGATGCTAAGGTACTAATTGTATTAATGAAAACGGCAAACACACACTTTCCATCTGGCAGCACAAAAGGATACGCTGTTGGGGATGCAATTACCCACTACAGGAGACAGTAAAATATTTGTCAGGTTTAGCAATAAAATTAATATCCCCAATTACTAGCATCTCGCTAATGAGATGCATACAAATTGCTTTTCCTAGTTGCAAGAAGAAGAACCTGTGGCATAAAACCCAAAGCCCAGGAATCTCTGCCACTGAGACTGCCGTCGTCCATGCCTGGAGACTCAGGGAGGTGAAGCCAGCGGAGATGTTCGGATTGTCAGTGTCGTGCACCCCATTACACAGTGGGGTTGTGTGGGCGGTGGGGGGAGTGTCCGTCTGGACCCTGTGCCCCCAGGACTCTTGAGAGTCTGGACGATCCCAGACCCACGTGGCAAGATGGCCAAGTGCTCCACGCACCGTGGCGCACCGGTCACTTTCCCCAATCCATCTGCACAGCCTTCCAGGTCTCCTGTAGCAAGTGGTAGTAGCCCACCTATGGTCAGATATTTCCGCAATTTCCTACATTATTTTCCCTCAGGAAATTTGTATATAGCAAAAGCTGAGTTTGCTTTAGGCAGAGCATATGCTTCCTATTTATTGGAATAAGTTTTCTAGTTCCTTAGCATTCTGTTCACTGATATTCCGTCTGTTAAAAATATCTCTGCTTTTTCCCCTGATACTCAGTAGTAGGCAGCCACAGTTTTCCTCTATAGTTTTTCTGGGTAGAAACCAGAACATGCTCTCCACAGCCTGGGGGAGTATTCTATACCTTTGCAGAGGATGACCTGATTTCCCACCCATAAAGAGAAATACGATTTTCCTACTCTCCACCAGTTTCACGGATAATGCTATCAGGCAGCCTGATTCCAGGGAGGACCCTTAATTTAGAAAGGAAAAAGCTAAGACCTAACACTTTGTCTCTCACTAAGGGAGTCTGGAATTCTGATTCCTCTTTCAAGTCTATAATGTGCTCTATGTAGGAAGCAAAAAGAAGAGGATCTGAATCCTTTGGTGAGTCTGGGACTCCAGGAGATTGCAAATAAGCTCTGCAGGAGCACTCTTCCCAGGAAGAGGGGGTCTATGGCCCCCCGGGGACCTCACATGCTCAGCCCACAGCTCTGACGCCTCTGCGATTTCCCAGAGGTCCACTCTGGAGGCCATCGTCCCTGCTGAGCCCCCCAGAGACACAGGGAGCTTCGATCTCAGCAATGGGACATTGATTTTTACAACTCCAGCAACAAGAGAACAGTGAGTAAGCCAACACTACCCACATTTGAGAAAGAGAATTTGGAGTTTAAATGGCAGAATCAATATTCAAATTCATAGCTGTCTGTGTGTGTGCGTGCACATGTGTGTATGTGTGTGTGTGTGTGTGTGTGTGTGTGTGAGAGAGAGAGAGAGAAGGAGGAAGGAGAGAGACAGGGGAAAGGGGATTTTATGACTAAGAGGAAAGAACAAACAACTCCTTGGAGGGAGGAGATCTCAGTTGAATATGACCCTAGTCTGTGCTGCTGGAAGGTTGGAATAGAGGATGGAGTGGCCAAGGCCAAGGGTGATGATGATACACTTTACTGGCTCCATCAACCCAGAGGTCTCCTGGGAAGAACCTACCCCCAACCCCACATCCTCAAAACCCATGTATAGGGATTAGCGCAGTCTGTTGTCTGACCCAGGGAGTTGTCCAGGGGCTGGGCTGCAATAGGTCATGGCTTGGTAGAGTCACTAGCATAGCAGGTACCACCCTGGGTACCCAGATCTGTCTTCCTAGGCCTGACCTCAAAGAGTTCTATAAGTAGATTGAACTTACATTTCAAGTATTATGAACCTCATTATGTTTCAAATATTCTTTTGTAAGGTGGTTGTCTATAAGTTAGAATGCCTTTTCTCATATATGCAACACTCAACAAATGTTTATGGATTGTCTACTCTATCAGATGCTGGGAATATAATGGTGAAAAACAGAGGATGCATTCCCAGATCCACCCATAAAAACCTATTTAATCAATAATAAAGGCAAACTATTCTTTGTGTGTGAGAGCATTGCATTCTGAGCTCCATCTTGGAATACCTGGAAAATAGCATTCCCTGCCTTGGCAATAGCAATTGAAACTTCCACCTGGTCCCTGAGCAACTGCAACCACAAGTAAGAAGTGTAGAAACCAATATTGTTGAGTGCCTACTGTATGTCTGGCTGTGCTAGCATTTTATGTACATCTATGAGATAGGCATAATTGCTCTTGTTTTACAGCTAAAGAATCCAATACTCAGAAGCTAAGCGAGTTCCCTAAGGTCACACAGTTACTACGCTAGAATTTGAGTCAAGGCTACAGATATCAAAGCCCATGTTCTTTCTTCTATTCATCAACTGCCTTATTTGGCGCTTTGGCCAGAAAGGATGAGGCAGCATGGGAAGGCACTGAGTGCACTCAGAGTGCTCTGGCCATGGGACGCCATGCAGCCATGGGGAACTGAAGCATGCAGATGTATGTATAGATCATTTGCAGGCCCACGGTTCTGAAATCAAGCTCTGAGTGCACCAGTTTCCCTGACGCGGCTTGTTGCTGTTATTCACCTCCCTAGTTACCCTGGAATCCTTAGGAGTGACCGGGCATTCAAGTCACCAAGACTCAGCTGGAACGAAGAACCCTTTTCTTCCACTGTGTTTTCTAGGGGGAGGTACTGTAGGAGTCTTGCAGGAGCAAGCAAGTGTGAGTGATAAGAGTTGCTTGTGTAATAGGAAGCCACGCTGTCTGGGGCACACGGACTTCTCTGGGATTCAGGGAGCCAGAATTCCAAGGTTCTCTTCCAAGTTCACCCACACTTGGGTCTGTCTTTTTTGAGCAAGTCACCTCACCTTCTCCAGTTTCCTGCTGTGCAGCCTTGACACAAAATGTTCTTTTTTACCCTTTTCCATGATGAGCTCCCCAAAGAATGGCTGTGCATAGCGACCGCCGGAGCTGCGTGGCAGTCTGAGCAACATCCTTTGGTTTCTACTCCCAGCCAATGCCCCTCTCACCTCCAGGTGCTCACTTTTCTACGGCACCCCACTGGGGATGTGACCCCCATTTATCTCTCAAATGTCTTCAGCCTTCTTTGATGTGCCTAAGATGATTTCTCCCTGCAACCCCCCAGGGGCCCAGTGAGGTTATCATGGCTTCTTACTGTCTAGCTATGAACAGAGGAGAGACATTGGCAGCTTCCACTTCAAATGAAATGTCTCAGCCTGTATGCCTGTTTTCCATTTCCACCCCTTCCACTAATGACGTCTGTGTTCTGAGATCGTCACTTACCTCTCTGGACTACAGTTTTTTCCTTTGTAACAAAAGGGGATGGAACCAGATGTCTCTAGGAATCTTGCAGTTTCCTGATTTTGAACCCTTTACCTAGGAATCTGAGCCACCTTGTACATCCTTTCATTTCATCATCTTAAAAATGACAAGGCTCCACAGGTTTATTGAAATGGACACATGGAAATGTATACACAAATCCAGGCCCTTCCCAACCATGCACCTAGTTAGACTCCCAGTGTCGGTTCTCTGAGAGGCAGCATTCCAGCCACTGTAGTCAGGTGTCTTCAACTAGGGCTCTGCTCTCTCCCCAACCCTTGCACCTTCTCCCTGGCACACAGTCCTCTGCCCCAGTCCAGCCCAGTGAGGGTTTCTTCTGCACAGCAGGTAGCTGTCCACCAACCAGTCCCTCTTGGAAGTTGGAGGGGCCAAGCTGTACGAGAAGACGTTTTCCTTACCCCAGCCACCCGCATCCCAGCCTCAGGACAGTTTTGCTCTGCTCCACACGCCCTGCGTGGGTTGGCTCCTGTTGCTAGGAGAACCTGACCATTTGCATTTCCTGCTGTTTTTATTTTAGATTAGCAGCCGCACTGCTGCAGGAACACAGGGTATTTTAAGAAAGACAAAAAAGGAAAGGGTGAGGGGAGAACCTAGCATGGGCCCTCCTTCCCACAGGCCCCCAAAACACTCAGACCAAGGTGACAATCATCCCAGACCCTGTCCCCACCCTGTCCCCAAGAGGAGGCCTCTTGCCTCCTCTTCCCTGAACAACACCATCACCCAGTCCTGACACTTTCACAAACACCTTCAATCCATACAAGAACAAATGGCCCAGTCTTCTTACACAAAAAGCAGACACAGGTCAAGTCTTCAAATCAACCTAACACACACACAGCACCAGCTTCCCCATGTTTAAAAAAACCCAACAAATAGATATACTCCCAGATTCCCTGTGGATTCTCCAACCCCAAAACACCTGATCTCCAGAGATGACTCCTGCTTTTTCCTTTGTCCTTGCCCTTTCTCTGCCCTAAAGATAGAGATGTGACTTTTCCTTCAAAGCCTTAGCACAAATCGGTGTTGTCTTCCCAGAGCCGCTCAGTTCTATTAATCTCTGCCTCCCCTGTTCTAAAGATCCCTGCACCTTATCACGGTTACCGTTTTATCAGATCCATAATCTACACTTCTGTCTCCCCCACTAGACTGTGAACTCCTAGAAGCCAGTGTCTTCATCATTTTTTTTTTTTTTTGAAACGAAGTCTCACTCTCTTGCTCAGGCTGGAGTGGAGTGGTGTGATCATAGTTTACTGCAGTCTTGACCTTCTGGGCTTAAGCGATCCTCCTGCCTCAGCCTCCCGAGTAGCTGAGACTATAGGCATGTGCCATGATGCTCATCTAATTTTTAATTTTTTGTGTAGAGATGGAATCTCATTATGTTTCCCAGGCTGCTCTCGAACTCCTAGACTCAAGCGATCCTCCCACCTCAGTCTCCCAAAGTGCTGGGATTACAGGCATGAGCTACCATGCCTGACTGTCTTTGTCATTTTTAATGTTAATCCCCTTCTTATCTCCAGTGCATTTTGCTCACAGCAGATGTTCATTAACACTTTGTAAAGTTTGTTCATCCCCATCGAACGCTTTGAGAGTCGTATGCCATAGATGGCCCAAAACATTTTCTACCATGAAGGAGCTTTTAGCACTATGGAGGAAGGCAAGTCAATAGTTTTAAACAATGTGACAGGTGTTGTTGTGAAGATCACAGAACACATACAGAGGATTACAGAATCACAAGAAGGTTCCTGGGGCAGGGGTTGGGGATACAGAGAATGGTCAAGAAAAATCAGGAATAGCTTCATGGACCTGACTCTTAGAGAGGGATTAAGAGTCCACCAATGGGTAACCACTCCAATCAGATGGAACAGCTTGTGCAAAGGCTCAAAGATCTAAGAGAAATAGATTGAAGTAAATATACCACCCAGGTCCCAAACAAGCAGAATCTCAGACTGGCCCAGCTCACCCCTCCCATACCCACATCCCAGAGCCTTCCTCACTTCATCTTTCCTTAAGAAGTGAAAATGTCTTCCCTCTCCTCAGCCACCTGTTCCAGGCTGTGAGGAGCAAAGTATTGCCAAGAAGAAGATGATTATCAGAGACCAAACAAAGGTGTTCCCATGCATACGATGCAAAGCCCCCGACAAGGCCATGGTCCTTAATGGAACAAGTGTCTCCTTTTTAGCCTCCTTTCTAATAACCAAGCCCTGGTCAGAGAATAACCCTGCCAACCTCACTCAGGAGGACCAGCTTCTGAGGACCCATTGTGAGCTTAGGAATCCATACCAAAGTAGGCATCTCCATGGTAGGCTTTTTCCTCCAGTCAGCTTTGTCTGAGCAGGAGCACAAAGACCCTTGAGACATGGTAGCATCTCCTCCCCCAAATCCAAGGTTGTTGACCTTTTGTGAGACAGACATTGCAGCAGAAATTCCTAGTTGTCTACCATTCTCTCCTACAAACACAAACACCAGTATTACATGGAAATGCCCCATGTTAGCGAAACTATCATATTTTCCCAGCCTCTCTTGCAGGTAGGTGTGGACAGTAAGATGGAAATGGATTTCTAAGAAAGCTCATTAAAAGAGGGACAGAAAACTGGAGTAGAACTTTCTGGTCTTTCCTGCCCACCAACTTTTTCCTGCTTCCTGCCTAGAATCTAGGTGTTCAGCTGAGGCTCCAGCAGCCATCTCAAACCATAAGCTGACCTCAAAGATGGAACCACCTGCTGAGGATGACACTGTGGATCACATACCAGCCCTGCTGGAAACTCTGTATCCAAAAAAACTGGTGATGTGCACAGAAACAGTTTCGCAAACAACTTCCCAGGTTTGATGAGCCCCGAAACCAATGCACAGACCCAAGATTAAGAACTCAGTCGTAGGGAAGTGGGGAGACCCAGCTCTACCTCAACTTCTTAGATGACTATCGTTAAAGTGGGAAGAGCTTAGGATTGTGCCGTGATGGTGTCCTCTGTGACTGGATATGTCCTGTCTTCCCTCTGGAATCCCAGCACAAACACCTTCCTTGCCTTATCAGTCTTAATAGTTCTGACGCAGGGCTGCTACTGCCGCCACCCATCTCTCCCTGCTGCCTCTCCTCCCCTCTCCCCAGCTATTCCCCCTGCGCTGCCAATCCCACTCCAAAGTCACTTTCTACAGGGGAGGAAATTAGCATTTGTGTTGGGACAGAAAGTGACACTGCTCAGCTCTCACTGTCATTCTGCTCTTAATTAATATTTAACCTCAGAGAGATTGTGTAGCAGACGGAAGTGGCTGATGGGAGAACAAAGGCCTGGCTGGCTCTCCTTTTCAACACTGCCTCCCCTACTTGCAGCTCCTCCCCCTGCACCTTAAGGCCCTGAAGGACCCAGAGGCCCAGGGGGAATGGAGAGGAGTGGAATGGGACACCCTTGGGGATCCTTGACTGTACTGTATGGATTTTCTCCCTCGGGCCTCTTGTCTAGAGAGCCCTTCTGCAACAAAATGAGAGCAGCCAGTGCCCAGAACCTCATTCCCAGTGCCCAGAGCGAGACCCAGGCCTGGCCTGCCAGGAAGGATGAAGAGACACAGGCGAGGGGGAAAGAAAAGCAATGCAAATGTGCCCCTCAACAGATTATATTTAATGCACTATTTTTAGTTGCCTTCAATCCCTCGGGGCTGTCAGGGCGGTTGCAGCCCCACTCCCCCGGGAGAGGAAATGACAGGCATTATTACCCAGCCCAGGAACACTGGTGCAGTGCGTGGTGGGTGGGGGAGGTGCTGCCTTGCCAGCTCCAAAATATGGGAACTTAACTTCCAACGGGAAATCGAGGACACAGAAAAAAATGCAGCCTCAGGACCTCCTCCTCCCTTCCCAGCCAGTCAGCCAGATCACCCCACATGCACGTCCACTGGGCTCAGACCAGGCGTGTGGGAGTCTCCTCAGTCCCCAAGTTGTCTCAAAAACTAGGTTATACAACATCCTTCACTGCCAAGTTCTTCCTTCTCTCTAATCTTAGCCCTGCCTTCGGTCTAAGCCCATTTCCCCTTGCTCTGCAAGCAGAGGCAAAGGAGGACAGCTGGCCATCATCCCCCAGCAAGAGAGCCCTTCTTTGTCTTGGAAATGATTCAGTTTCCTCTCGGTCTTCTCTTCTCCAACCTGAGTCATTCCCGTTCCGTGAACCTTTCCACACATCATGTTTTTTTTTTTAGCTCATCTTGTTGTCACTCCTTTAACCTTGCTCTGAAAATATTCCCAATTCCTCCTTGCAACCCCAAACAGACACCGGACTTTGGCCAGGAAGCACCTAAGCATCGATTTGAATGCAAGAACTTATTATGTATCATCTGGAAGAGGTTTTCTAATTATCTTGATTGTCTTGCCTCTCCATAAGACCAAACACTTTGTACAGACTGCGTCCTCTATGTTGCGAACTTCCCTCACCCTCATCCAGCCAAGTGCAAGGCTGATAAGAAGTGGCACATAACTTTCCATAGTGTTTAGGTTTAAATGAGATACAGATGTAAAATTTGTTGACCAAGTACCTATAATTTACTTTTTAAATTATGCAATGGCATCTAAGTGGTGGGTTTTTTACTATTGTGGTGCATACCAGATTTTTGGAAAATGCTTGTTTTCTTAACCATAGCATTGTAAATCATATAAACCATAGCATTGTATTATAGTCATTCGTTCATTAAATATTTATTGAGCTCCTACCATGTGTCAAACGCTATGCTAGATGCTGGGATGTCAAAATGAAAGGCCAGGCTGGGCACGGTGGCTCATGCCTATAATCCCAACACTTTGGGAGGCCGAGGTGGGTGGATCACCTGAGGTCAAGACTTCAAGACCAGCCTAGCCTACATAGTGATACCCCCGTCTCTACTAAAAATACAAAAAATTAGCCAGGCGTGGTGGCAGGCACCTGTAGTCCCAGCTACTCAGGAGGCTGAGGCAGAAAAATTGCTTGAACTGGGAGGCAGAGGTTGCAGTGAGCCGAGATCACACCATTGCACTCCAGCCTGGGCAACAGAGCGAGACACCACCCTCCCCCACCAAAAAAAAAAAAAAAAATGAAAGGCCAAATCCTGGTTCTATAGGCAGTCACAGCCTAGTGAGGAAGATAAGACAGAAACAAGGGCAAGGCAGTGTGATGACTGCCAATAAGGCACACGCTTGGCGAGAGGGCATACAGGGAGCACACGCTTGGCGAGAGGGCATACAGGGAAATGGGGGAGCCGATCACAGCTCTTTACTCTGCAATGATTCTGCCTTGCTAGGCATCAACATGGCCATGTTTTTGATTGCCAAGGTACCTTCCCAGGGCTGGCTCACCCCTGCCCCAGTCTGTGTGGTCCTGGAGTGTTTGTCAGTAACATGAGCAAACGCCCAAGAAAGGTTGCTTAGAGCCCTTTCATGAAATTTTATATACAGGTACATAGAGAGAGACGGTTTCTTTTTCTCTTGAGAGTTTAGGGATTCTAATAACCTTCCTTTCTCCACCACCATAAAAGGCCAAACTGAGGGTGAATATAACACAGAGACACCCTGAGGGAGGCACTGCTGAAAAATGGAAAGGGAGACAGAAACCTGATGGCATTGTTCTATGCCCCTGGTCCAGCCACGTCAGCCCAGTTAAGTGGCTTCATAACATCCCCAGGTTTGATGAGATAGTTATTCCAGAAGGAAGCAGAACCCTGGGAGGGCCCTCAGTGCCAAAATGACCTTTCCCAGAGGGGAGAAGAGAGGGAGAATGTTGCTTAATATGCAAATTCAGTCTTCTGTCTTAATGGCTTTGTCACTCTAAGTAAAATACACAGATTGAGGAGAAATTCATCCAGGCAGGAGAGGTGGCCAAATAGTGGGGACAGCTTTGGAGTCAAACAGACTTGAATAGAAGCCCAGCTTTACTGCCTACCAGCTGTATGGCCTTGTTCAAGTTACTTAACCTTTCCTTTCCCCATATGTATATTTTTTACCTGTAAAACATTGGGGAATGGTATTTCTTCACCATTGGTATTTGCTTGGATTATTGTGAGTATGACACAACATAATGTATTGAGATGCACGTGCATTCTTTAGTCATCCAGTCCAAAACACCCTTTTCTTTTGTGGAACTGCTCTTCCCCCACTCTTACCAAATTGTTCTGCAGGGCCCTGCCAGTCACCGAATCCAGCTGGCCACACGGTTGTGCCACAGGCTGGGTCACTTATAATACTTCCCTCACCAAGCCACAAGGGTTGGTGCTAGGATAGGCATAAGGCTCAAATCTGGTTTATCAGCGATCTCCTCTGGGAATTTTACAATTATTATTAATGAGGTCAGAATTGAAGAATTCTATTTCTTCCTTAGTCCCAAGGCTATAATGGCTTAAGTTCAAAGCTGCCTGCAGCCACCGTTCCAGCATTATGGAAATGTCAGCATTATGCAGAAGGAAGCAGAAACAAGTGGCATAAAGGGAGGAAGACAGTCTTAATAAGATTTTACATTCCTGGAACTCCACCTCTGCCCTTTCAGTGAATCAGCGCTTATGTTAATGTAAGTTGAGTTTCTATCCTTTTCCACCCAAAGAGTCTTGATCAATACAGTATGTAATGCACTTAGTACAAAGCAGATGGCACATAATAAATGCTCATAATAAAGATTTGGCACAGAAAGTGCTCCCTGGAAAATGGTTTAAGACCTTCTAGATTTATAGAATCTTTGCTTTAATTTAAGATAAATTCTTTTTATTTTTCTATTTTTAGAGGCAGGGTCTCACTCTGTTGCCCAAGCTAGAGTGCAATGGTGCGATCCTAGCTCACTGCAGCCTTGAACTTTTGGGCTCAAGCCATCCTCCTGCAGCAGCCTTCTGAGTAGCTGGGATCACAGGCGTGTGCCACCATGCCCAGCTAATTTTCGTTTTCTGTAAATACAGGGTCTCACTGTGTTGCCCAGGCCGATCTGGAACTCCTGGGCTGAAGCGATTCTTCTGCCTTGCCCTCCCAAAGTGCTGGGATTACAGGTGTGAGCCACAGTGCCCAGCCTAAAATAAATTTTTAAGCCCTTGTATATATGTATATATACATTGGTTTACAATAATAAAAATGTATAATAAAAAGAAGTGCCCTACCAGTGTCCCAGAGGTTTCTGCTTGTCAGTATAAGCCATTTCCATCTAATAATTAAAAGTAAGTAATACTCATTTTAAGGGAGACAAGAACTTTTAGGGATTCCTTGTCCTAAGGGTATCTAATTAATCTTTCAGAATATCCGAATAACTAGATTGGCAACTGTTATGGACTACTGAGGGCTGTCTGCAGGAATGGCAGAGGATGGGCACCACCCCCCAAAGGAGCTCCAAAGGCTGCACAAATGAGGGACTCTAGATGAACATTCACTCTGCCTTTAATCAATCTCCTCTCAGTGCTAACCTTGGAGAGTTTTGTTTTTATCGAAAGAGAAGAGAAGTTTCCTCACTGGGTTGTCTGACATGGTTGATCCTAATTCCCTTGACTATGTTCATGGATTAATGACTGCTGCCTACCAGGCCAAACCAGTGGCCAGTTGGATGGAATGAGGATCAGCCAGCCACTGCCATTTATAAGGGAGTAAAGGCCTACCGCCTATCACTTTTTTAAAACCAATATACATTGGCCTTTTGGCTAAGAGATAAAATGCCTAAACCCATCCAGTCTTCATCTATCTTTGGGTCCTCATCTTTGTCTTAAAGGAATTTTCCTTAGTTACTAGTAATTCAAATTATAGCAAGCCCATACTCCAGACATGGGACAACTGGCAGAGGTTGACATGATAGAAATAATGAGAGAGACCAGGGGACAAAGGCTTGAGTATGACTACGGGAACAACAAACAGTCACTTGGAATCCTGCAATGGTTCTTTCAGCTAAGCAGAGCCAAGCTAGAACAACCCATTAGGAAATCAAGGTTGCACAAGATTGCATAAATTTATGTCTGAATTACAAGGCATCCCAACTTAGACATTTCAGGGTCTGTTGTCAAAGAATCCCCGGAAACAACTTCCACATGCTGTCCTCATCTTGTCAAAAAGATAGGTGCATTGATCTGATGCATTCGAACATCTCTTGTATTATTGTGGCATATTAGGGATTCATTCACATAAATCTGTTTTTTGTTTTTTTGAGACAAAAAAACCGCTCTCTGTCCCCCAGGCTCTGTCTACCAGGCTGGAGTGCAGTGGCACAATCTCGACTCACTGCAACCTTTGCCTCCTGGGTTCATGCGATTCTCCTGCCTCAGCAGGAGATAATAAGTGGGATAGTAAGTGCACTTGGGATAATAAGTGGGGTTGTGTAGACTGTAATGAAACCATCATGGCAGACACGATTGCTTACCTAGTCAATATCCATGCACTCCCTCTTCTTGCTTGATAATGCAGCTGCAGTTTTGTTGGGGTGGTTGTGGATCCAGACATGACAACGGGTCATAGTCTAAGCCTGTTTAGGGGTAATCATGAGACACAGATATAGCCAATGAGGTACAAGCCGATTTCTTCTGAGAAAGCTGAAAAAGCTCCTACTTCCCAGATAGGAGAGGGCAGATGGTACTACCAGCTCCTGTTTCTTATTCCCTCAATGCAGAGCTGAAGTCTGGAGCTGTATCAGCTGTCTTATGACCATGAAGCAAAATGTCAACATGATAAAATCATGAGAGAAAACCCTCATAATCCTATAGACTTAAGCCACTATCATTCAGTCTTTCTATAATAATATGTATAATATGTACATAATATGTATAATATGTATATGTATATTCAGTCTTTCTATAATATAATATAGTAATTCTATATGAACGAGGCTGGGCTCAGTGGCTCATGCCTGTAATCCCAGCACTTGGAAGGCTGAGGCAGGCAAATCACTTGAGGTCAGGAGTTCAAGACCAGCCTGGCCAACATGGTGAAACCCGATCTCTACTAAGAATATAAAAATGAGCCAGGAGTGGTGGCAGGTGACTGTAGTCCCAGCTACTCAGGAGGCTGAGGCAGGAGAATCGCTTTGAAGCTGGGAGGCAGAGGTTGCAGTGAGCTGAGATCTCACCACTGCACTCCAACCTGAGTGACAGAGTGAGACTCCAGATTAAAAACAAACAAACAAACAAACAAAAAAAACAGCAATATTGTCTCTCCTTTAAGGATAAAGCTTTATATTCTTCCTCTTTTGAAGAACATCTACTAGATAGGATTGTATCCAGTACAAACCTTTGACTCTCTCTACTAGGTATATATGAACACTGAACATCTATGGAAAAGTTATCCTAAGACCCCAGGGTCAAAAGGAAGTGTGGTTTTTACTTTCATTTCCTTCTCTCTAAACATGTCTTTTCTCTGAGCAGAGAGAACATTTCCACTAACAACCCAATCCAAAAACAGCTCATGTTCCAGCTCTCCCCTCAGTCACCCCACTCCAACACACAATCCCATGAAGGCAAAGCAAAAATAACACAAATACAGCAACCCAAATAACTATCGGTACCTATCTCATTAAACTTAAATGTCTCACCCAAACTACAGAATAGCAAAAATTTGTAGTTAATAATCCTTTACCTTTCAGTGCTTCAGTCTGACCAAAAAGAAAAAGAAAAGGCAAAACAATCATCACTTTCCAAGATTAGAGGCAGGGCTTATCTGGGTAAGAGAACTCTCATTTTTACATAAAGAAAGACATTTGTTCATATAACCAATTCCTGTGTCATGATCCAAGTCCAGGGGTATGTGAAGTATCTTTCACTTTGGGTATACCCTTGAAGAAGCTTTGGCTTGCACATGGCCTGCCACCCAGGCCTTGCAATGGCTGACTTCTAATATCTGCTCATCTGTATCTTGGCCACAGTGACAGTCCACTGGAACAATCCTGTCAATGTCTTCTTTCTTCTGAAGTCTAAAACTTCAGAACATGCCAACACTTACTATGAGAAGCTCATATGAAAACTCAGTAGAAGATGGTTACTGGTAACACCATCTTCAGCCAGACGGCTGACTTGGATTGGTTTAGAGAAGATGATAGGTGTTAGGCCCTTAATTCCTCATAAACAGCAGTGAAAAGGTGGTCTTCGTCTACCCAACAGGCTGCCGCTTTGACCTAGTAGGCAGAAGTCATTAGCCTGTGAGCTTATTTAAGCAATTGGGATCTGCTATGTCGGACCACCCAGTGAAAGAAATGTCTCCTCTTTTTAAATAAAAATAAAACCCTCCAAGATTAGCACTGGAAACAAATCTCTGCATTGCGACAAGACACTAAGGCCACGAAGACTAAAAGTCGCTTCCTCTTGTGATGCCTCCGTAAGAACTGCTGCCACCAAGCTGACTGCCCCACCCTGGCCTCTCTGGCCCGAGGCCAAGTATATAACTCTTCTTTGAATGTCCCCTCACATAGCTAAGACAAAGTAGAATTGCTTAACCAAGTTAAAGAAGGAAATAATAAAATGGAACTAGACAGAGAGTGACATTAAACCAGATACACTGGAACAGACGTGGCTCCTTCCTGGCTTTCAGGTCCAGTCTTGTTCTATCTCCCCACTGCTCCCCAAAAGAGGCCACCTCAGCATCAACTTTATCTTCACTCCTCAAATTGGAAGCCCCAACACCAAATCTCAGAGAGATGAAGAGTTGCCTACCTATTTAAGGCCTAACTTCTGAGTTGTTGCTGAAGACATACCTGGACCTCTAACAGAATCATGGCCTGCTGCAAAGAAGGTCATGCCTGACCACAGCAATATACTTTTCTTTACTGCTTGCTTCCTCTGACATATATTCTTTCATTCTCCTCCTTATTCATTCAATTACTCAAAAACTATTTATTGAGTATCCACTATGTTCTGGATATTGTGTTAAGGCTACCGTGGTAAAGAAAACATCTCTAATCTCTTTCTTTATTTTTTCTTTACATTTTTGTATTTTTCCTTTTTTTGATGGAGTCTTGCTCTATCAGGCTGGAGTGCAGTGGCACAATCACAGCTCACTGCAGCCTTGACTTCCCAGGCTCAGGTGATCCCCCACCTCAGCCACCCAACTAGCTGGGACTACAGGCATGCACCACCATGCCTGGCTAATTTTTGTATCTTTTGTAGAGATGGGGTTTCACCATGTTGCCCAGGTTGGTCTCAGACTCCTGGGCTTAATTGATCTGCCTGCCTCAGCTTCCCAAAGTGCTGGGATTACAGGCATGAGCCACCATGCCCAGCCTTCATTTTATATTTTTCAAGCTTTATTGAGGTATAATTGACAAATAAAAATTGTATATATTCAAAATGTACAGTGGGATGATTTAATATATGTATACTTTGTGAAATGATTAGCACATGAAATTAGTTAATACATCCATCACTACATATAGGTGTCATTTTTGGTGTACATGTGTGCGGTGATCACACTTAAGATCTACTCTCCTAGCAAATTTCGAGTAAACAATATAGTGTTATTCACTGTAGCTGCCATATTGTACATTGGATCCTCAGAATCTAATCTGTTTCCCCACAGAACTTATAGGCTAATGAACATATGCTTTAAAAATAAATATTAAAGGGTCCTTATTTTTCAGAGAGACATGCTTAGATATTTATGAATGAAATGATAATGGGGGAATCAGAAGGCATACGAATTAAATAAGTTTGATGATAAGTTGAGGAATTATTGAATGTGGATGATGGGTACAGTGGAGTTCATTACTTTATTTACTTTTGCATATGTTTAAGTTTTTCTAAAATAAAAAAGTTTTTTAAGTGTTAATATGAGGCAGTAAATACTAGATGCCAAATTAATGACATAGCCATAGCCAGCGGATCCAGATTAGAACGATCAGTCCAAACTCTCAGACCAGAGAGCATCAGCATGAAAAGTGTGAGCCTGGGATGCTGACCACATACACGCAGGCAAGAGCCACTCATTCTGGATGATTTTAAGAGGATAACCCTCTCCTGGACAAGAGTTCCCCCTTCCTTCTGCCTAGAGGTAGACAATGATGAGGAGAATGGCCTGAACCTCACTTGGTTCAACAGGCATGCATTGCTGGTTAAACCAGGAATTTCTTGTATCTGACTATCCAGCAGAACCACAAAAGGAGCAAACATCCTTAAATGGACTAAGAAATAACGTAAAAACTACATCTCATGTAAGTCTTTTTGCAGAAATCAATTAAAATAGGTCTTTGTCTGAACCAACACTGAAATGCTTATTATTCGGTTTGTTCTAGAGTTTGTTATTCAAATGGTTGGCACCTTGTTATTAAAAAAATTGTGTTGGTCTAATGTTTGCAGGCAGGATGTGCAGGCCCAGCAGGGACACACACTGCTTAGCATCAGGAGCTTTCACACATTAGGAGAGGTGGGGAAGCAAGCTGAGGAAAGGGAGGCGGAAAGGTAAGAACAAGTAGGTGTTTGGAGCAAAATAGGAATAAGGAGCTACCACATCCAGGACTTTGAACTACATCTGAGACCTAGAAAAAATGGGATGAAGGCAGAGGAGCCAGACACCTGGCACATCTATAGGAGCAAGGGGCAGGTGTGCATTAGAGCTCCGAGGAGCAGCAGGGCTACGGTACTGTAGATGAATTCAGAGCACTGAGCTTTGGACATAAAACCCTGGGTAAAGGAAGGATACTGGGATTGCTGACCTCAGGGCCCTTCTGGGCTGGGGTGGCATGCACTCACAGGGACACTAAGTGTGGTGCATGGCTCACATTTGCTCCTGCCTCAAATACTCTTCTGCCGACTCCTGGCCCTCTTCACTTATCTAAGTTGTATTTTTGTGTAAGCCAAAAATAAAATTCTAAGGCTCCCTCGAGCCATCTGAACAAACCCCTCCTCTCAACCAAGGGCATTCCAAAGTTAACCTGGAAAACTTGTTCAGGCCATGATGGGAAGGCAGGGGGTCTGACATGCTTCATTATACCCTCCTCCCTTTTGGAATTCAGGAAAAGCCGACCAGCATTAACATCAACACAGACCTTAAGACTGATAAGAAATATTTACCATGTATTCTGTCTGTAGCCTGCTACCTGGAGGCTTTGTCTGCATGATAAAACTCTGCTTATCATGGTAAGCCAGATATTTCCTTTCTATTGATTCCAGGTCTTTAGATAATAACTCTTTTAACTGATTGCCAATCAGAAAAATTTTAAATCTACTTATAACCTGGAAGCCACCACCCTCCATCACAGCTTCAAGTTGTCCCACCTTTCCAGATCAAACCAATGTACATCTTACAAGTACTGATTGAGTATTATGTCTCCCTAAAAAGTATAAAAGCAAACTGTACCCCTTGTACAAGCTTGTAAAGCAAGCTTATACCCAACTACCTTTGGCACATGTCATCTGGACCTCTTGAAGATGTGTCAACAGGTGCATCCTTAACCTTGGCAAAATGAACTCTCCAAATTGATTGATACCTGTCTCAGATACTTTTGGATTCACACTTGCTTCAAACCATCATCCAGGGAGCCTTCCTTGACCATCCAAATTCTCAGTCATTTCTTCCACACCTCAACTCCCATAACATTTACTGTCTGCTTAATTCCTTTGGTATCTATCATTCATTATTTTATACACACACATGCACACATATATGTACTTCTTCCATCAGATTACAACATCCAAGAGAAAAGAGATTATGTCTGATTTGCTTAGTTGATGCTAGGAACACTGTAGAGGAGAAACGCAGAATTCAAAGTCAGAACTCCTGGGTTTTAGTCCTAGTTCTGCATTTCATCAGAGATCTAATGCTGGACAAATAGCAAGTCACTTAACCTCTCCCAGCCTCAGTTTCCTCCTCAGAAAAAGAGGTTAGAAATAACAATACCTCCTAGGCTGGGCATGGTGGCTCACGCCTGTAATCTCAGCACTTTGGGAGGCTGAAGCAGGCAGATCACTTGAGGTCAAGAGTTCGAGACCAACCTGGCAAACATAATAAAACCCTGTCTCTACTAAAAACACAAAAAAATTAGCCTGACGTGGTGGTGAGCACCTGTAATCCCAGCTACTCAGGAGGCTGAGGCAGGAGAATCGCTTGAACCTGGGAGGTGGAGGTTGCTTAAGATTGTGCTACTGCACTCCAACCTGGGTGATGGAGTGTGACTCTGTCTCAAAAAGAAAGAAAGAAAAAAAAGAAAGAAAGAAAGGAAGGAAGGAAGAAAGAAAGAAAGAAAGAAAGAAAGAAAGAAAGAAAGAAAGAAAGAAAGAAAGACCTCCTCACACTGTTCTCGAGAGCACCACTTTAAATAATGGATGTGGTAGCACTTTGTAAAGTGCTTTCAGATTTATCCTAGAACTCACTCTAGAATATTGGTTCTTTCCCCATCTTAGCGAATATATTATATCAAGCCTTCCGTACTGCCTCCCTAGCAGCATCCTGAACATAGCAGAAGTTCAAGAAATATTTACTCCTCTTGATAATGCCGGTAACAATCATGATGCTGACAATGACAGAACAAAATGACTACTGGTGAAAATGACTTAACGGTCACCTAATGTCCAGCGAACCTGATTTCTACCTTTGAAGGGACCCCTTAAGCCACGTGCTTTCTCCCCCTCTCCTTTCTGACATGTGGGGTGAGGGTGGGAAGAGGCCTCCAGCCTGGCGGAGGCCCCTTTAAAAATGTACCCGGGCTCCTCCTCTGCCAACCAGGTTGCTAAAAATACTACAACAGCAAAAGCTGAAATATTTGCAGAGAAAACTGAATTTCCTGCTACCTCCACCCCCTCCACTCAAATGGGTAAAATCCTGACCTAAGAAGCCCCCAGATCAGCTCCACCAAAGACACAGGCCTCTTACTTTCTAGCCCCCTTCTGATTATGGGTCCCTCCATGGGCTTGAGCCAGGATGTGAAGTTCAGAAGGTGCCCACTCCGAGAAGGGGAAGCCACAGGTTATTGGCAAATAGATTGTCACGTGCCTTGGCTTTTCTGCCAGCTTACTAGGACCAACCCTCTCCAAATCCCCTTCCATCTGTCCCAAGAAGAATCTGTATTGGACCACAGGAGCTTCCCACTAATCCATCTTCTAT
The DNA here is from genome assembly GCF_009828535.3 of Hylobates moloch. NCBI lineage: Eukaryota > Metazoa > Chordata > Mammalia > Primates > Hylobatidae > Hylobates > Hylobates moloch. The sequence goes on from NW_026652286.1 coordinate 97,392,024, forward strand.
TCTCTCTTTTGTCTATCCCTCGCCTGCCTTGGCTTCTATTCCTCACCCTCTCACCTCCATGCTTCCTGCTGCTTCCATCCCACGGCACCCACCACCATGCCCCAAGTTGCCTCTCTAACCTGGCCCTTCCCTTCCAGAGCTCATCTCCTTTCCAGGCCAGCAGTTCTTCTTCAGTAGCTATGGGGGCTGGAGACTGTAGATGAGAAGCTTTAAAATTTGAAAAGTCAAGAACAACTACAAGTCCAAGCCCATCTGGACAGTAGGTCGTACTCCAAATGTTGACCTGTGGCACGCAGGCCCTAGGACAGGCAGGTTACCATGGGGAGTATAACTTGGCATCATTCTGCCAAAGACCGGAGCCTGCAGTGGCAGACCCAGCCATCCCTTACTGCATCTGTCCTTTCTCCTAGCTCATCTATTTGAGTATCACAGGCTGAGTCCCACCAGTCCACCTTGCTGACAAACCCCAGCCACCTAGAGGCTAAGAAGAGGGACCTTTCACCAGTGCTAGTGGGTGCCCTGGCCCCACAGTGGTTAAGGGGCCCACGCTGAGCATATCTTTGGATGTCAGTGGGTGACAGCCCGTGCAGGGTGTGTGTCTCTGGGTGTGTGGGCAGTGTGTGTGTCTGCAACTTTGGGTCTGTGTGTGTAATTTCTATGAGGCCATATGTGTTACTGCTCCTGCCACTGGTATTTGAGTTTGTGAGTGTCTGTCTTCTCATCTCAGGCTCTGCCTTCCTCTCTGTCTTTTCCTCACCTCAGAGCCTGCCCATCCCCCAGGGCCAGCACTGTGGCCAGTTCTGCGTAGGCGCCTTGAGTGGGCTGTTGCTGAAATGGTTGCTTTGCGGATGGAACTGACAGTTGCCGTATCTGTTCTCCTATGGGCCCTCCAGTGTTCAGAGACACCCTCACCCCACACAAAAGTGTCCTTCAGGAAGAGGGAAGGGCTGTGTTGCCTGTGTGGGAGTTGGTGGGGGGGGTGTTGTAAAGATACCCCCCCTTCAGTTCTGACCAGCAGGAAGAAGGGCCCAGAGGCAGCGCAGTCTGCAGAGGGATGTTGCCTAGCAACTTGGGAGACTTTACTGCAAACTCACCAAATCCCGAATTCCTCAGCTCTAATTTGGGAAGAGAAAAGCACAGAGTCTAGGCCTGGTATCCACTCTGTCCCCCAATTTCCCCCTTTCGTCTCCTCTCTGGATTCTTGAGTTGAAGTCCAGCAGGAATTGGCACAACAGAAGGCCGCAGATGTGCCCGTCATTTAGGCAAGGGCCTGAGTTCCCAGGACATCTGGCCACTTGGAGGAGGTGGGGAGATGGAAGATGTGCCAGAGACAGATTGGGGAACAGATTTTCGTTACAAAAGTGGGTGGGTCCCAAACATGCTGGGAGAGACACCCCTACACCCCAAGCCCTGGAATCCCGGCCAGCATCCAGCTCAGCGCGGGACCCCAAGCCGGCTAACCTTATCCCCACCCTGAATGGACTCAGGCATTTCCCTCCCACTCATTTTTCCTTTGGCAAGCAGAGCCTCGGGCCCAAACGTCTAGGTGGAAAGGAAGCATGTCACCGCCATGTGGTCCCTGGTCATGGCCAGGGGCTGGGGATGCACAGCAGAGCTGTCTCAGGATCTGCTGTCCCAACCAGAGCCACAGGGCATTTCCCACCTTTGCTCCCAGCAGGAGCCATCCTTTCCTCCTTCCCTTCTCTGGGACCTTAGCTGAGAAAGACTTTCTAGTTTTCTCAGAGAAGGCCCACCCTACCCACATAACAAGCCACACTGCCAGCTCTTGTACCCTGCCGAGTTGGGGGAGGCTGACGACCACAACAGTGGCAGTCTGTCCCTCCCAGATGCTCTTTCCATAGCTCCCCTTCCCAGCTTCTCACGAAGCCCACATCCTGCCTCATCATGGACCCAAGAGCCAATTACTTCGAATTCTCTATACTTGGGTTTAGGGTATTTTTCTTCTCAGGAGCAAGGGCGAGGATGGCCAGCTTTTGTCTTATTCTGAGGCAGCAGATCAAAAGGTTAGGCAGAGTCTGGTATGAAAGGGCACAGAGTCCGGTATAAAGGGCACAAGTCTGTGCTCATATATAAATACATACAAAATAGGTGTTGAGCCTATATGATGTTGTTTGTTGCAGCTCATGTAGACAGATCGATAATAGATACGTCATGCCGACAGCTTGAGTTGGGTGACTGTCCGTGTGCGTGCGTGAGCGCGCGGCCGCCCACAACAGGGTGTCCGCATTTACCTGCAACTGAAGGGCTGCGTAGTTATTTTTGCAGGTTGTGTCTGCAGTGTCTGTATGTTGGAAGAAGGCCTGGGAAAATCATATGTGGACATGCGGGGCTTGTGAGCTTTTGTGTGGACGCATGCCCATCGCCAGGTTGTACCAACAGGTTTCTCCGTCTGTAGCAGGAGTGATGATGAGACCTTTTTACCGCCCGTTAGGGAGCCTTTCTTTGCGGACTGAGGGGGAGTGAAGTTAGAGGGAGCCATATTTGGGACTCCTGCTAGGTTGTGGAAGTATGGAGGGGTGGGTGAAGGGTGCGTGGTTTTCTCTGAGCGGGAGTAGGTGCTGTGCCCAGATGTGGGTGTTTGTGCTCGGGGTGTCGGGGGCCTCCTTCTGCCTACTCCGGCGTACATCTGCCTGGCAGTCCGCCGCCTAGCAAGCCAGGGGATTGCGCCCGGGAGGATGGAGTGCGTAGGAGGCTTGGATACAAGCGTGTAGGCGGAGGGGCTGGGGCAGGAGCGGGAGCGCGGCGGAGAGAGAGACGCGAGAGGGCGTGGTCCTCCCTCCACTTCTCCCCGCCCACCCGGCCGGAGGCTGCTCCTGATTGGCTTCCCGGCCGCGGGGCTCAGGTTACATTCGCGAGCGGAGCCGAGCGCGGGAGACCGGACCCGAGAGCAGAGCTGCTGTTTCGGCGCGGGTCGGCTGGCGGCCGACTGTCCCAGAGCCCCCACCCGGCACCACACAGACCCCACCCCCGCCCTGCGCCAGCCTTCGTCCCCGCCGAGGACCCCCGACACCAGCATGGACTGCTGCACCGTAAGTTAGAGGGCCCGGGGGAGGGGCACTTGGCGGGGTCTGCTGCGAGAGGCGCCTGAGAAAGCCCTGGAGGGCGAGAGAGGGATGGAAATGGATGCGGAAGACCTAGGAGCAAAAAGAAAAAGGGTCCTTGCCGAGACGTGGGTGGTGGATGGGGGAAGGCGCCCGCCCGACTTGGAAGCCCTAGGAAAAATGCTCCTCAACTCGCGGGGGCGTCTGAGCGCCCATCCGCTAGACAGCCTAGGCTGGACTGGGAGCTCGGCAGGGCTCTGCAACAGGGGAACTGCGGGTTGGATGACAGGAGGAACTTCCTCCCCAGTGAGACGCTGGAAACCATCGCCTGGAGACACTGCAGCGACTCCTTTCTCCCGTCTTTCGGCCCCCACCCCGTTCCCCATCCCACTGCCGCCGCCGTCGGTGGGCGGACAGGCTGATCCTCATGACCCTCCAACGATTGCCTAAGCGCCCTGTGCAGCGCAGGCTGGTCCATATTGGTTAGCTCGGTAGTGATGCTGGCTGCAAAGAGCCTAGTCAGGGTGGTTCCGGGGAGGGGTTGTCCCGGCCCCCAAGGCCTTCTCGCTCGGAAGGGGCTGGGTGAAGTGACCGCGAGAGAGCCCTGCTGGCGAGGGAAGGAAGTGTCTGCAATTTGTCAGAGCCCACGCGGAAACCTGGGTACTGCAAGTGCCCAGCGCCCAAGGGGGTTGCTGCTAAGGTGACTCGGTATGAAAGCGCCTGGCACAGGCCCTGGCTCCTGCCTCCCTAGAAGAGCACAGTGATCATACGTATATGAAATTTATTTGTTTGCTTATTTATTTTTTGCCTCTGCACTTGGAGAAAGACTATTCCAAAGTCCTTGTATTTTCAGTCATTCAGTCAACCAGCTAATGATACACAAGGTTACTGACTTTGCCACCTTATGGCATAGTAAAGAAAAAAAAGTGGGATTTGGAAAGAAAGGATAGCCCAGTTCTACAATAGGTGAGACTTTCCCATATCTGGGTACCAAGAGGCATAGAAAACTTAGGGGCAAGTGGTGGTTGTTGCGATTTTAACTCTTATTAGTTTCAGTAATAGTTGCCAGTTTGTGAATGCCTGCCCTGTAGGCAGCACTTTATATTTAATCATCGCAACAACCCTGTGAAGTAGGTATTATTTCACAGATGTGCCAACTGAGGTTTAGAAAGTTAGATTTTTCCAAGGAAGCATGACTCCTAACTGTGGAGGCAGGATTCTAACATAGCCCTGTCTTCTTCGAAAAGCTGTGGTTTAACCTCTCCTCTAAATATTTATGGATTGTAAAAGTAATCTGCTCATAATAGAAAACGTAAAAACTAGAGAAAAGTATGAGAAAGAAACATGTCAGTCACCTACAGTCCCACCCCCTGGAGAACACCCCGATAACATATCTCCTTCTAGCCTTTTCCCTCTGCTTGTTATTCTACAGGAAGCAATTTTTTGGTTGTGAAGGGAGAAATGGGCTCCTCATGGAGGTTCCTGGGCTCCGCTAAGGAAGAGCCCCTCCTCCCAGCAGTGTTGTATAAAGTAGAAAAGACACATGGGTGGTGGGTTCTGGGAAATGATGTGGGGGGAGGGGAGAGGTGAGGATGAGAGGGGAGTATTGCTGGGGAAGGGGAAGTGGGAGACATGGTCACTGGAAAGAGGTGAGTAAACAGAGAATCCAAGAGGCCAGGGAAGGAATGGAATTGGTCTCCTCTGTGCAGTAGTAATTAGAGTAGGATGTAGGGGTCCCTGCCTGGAACTGTTGCTCTTGAGTGCCCAGGGAGCCATACTGAGGGATTAGTAGACATGGTTGAAGTCAGTGTCCCTTAAAAAAGGAGAAGCTACCCACCCAAAAGGTAAAGAAGAAGCAGATACACAATGATCTCCGTGGCCCAGGGTCTGAGGCACCTCCTCCAGTGCACCCTGTACACAGGAGCCTTCCTAAATCATGCCCTGTCCTAGGTCTGCAGGGCTAAAGGGCTGAGCAAGAGAGAGCACCATTATCAGACTGTGCAGGAGGGCAGGAAGAAGAAGAAGGAGTGACGTGTGGACGGTTGGGGAAGGGCAGGGCTGGGGGTGGGCATTTTCCTCCCCTTTCTGTGGAGGGCTGGACTCAGTGCTGGGAGAGAGCTGAGATGTGGAGGAAGAACAGCATACCTCTTGGGGGCTAGAGGCAGGACCCTCTTCATCTTTCATTCTGGAGCTCTCCTCACTGACCGCACCACCTGGTGTTTGGGAAGAATCTAGTCCTGCCTTATTCCCGTTTCTCCTTGGTACAGAGGCTCAAATAGAAATGAGGAAGAAGAAAACAGATCTGCCTATTTTTTTAAGAGACAGAGGAATGGTTTTTTCTTCCTTTTGATTCAAATATTGCAGTTGCTGATTTACATAGCCATATATATATGACTTTTCCTGCATTCACCGCGCATGAAAAAGCGCATGAAAGAAACATTTTTTTTTTTTGGATCCTCCTCATTTCTTTTGCTTAGTCTAGTTGGCTTGGCCCTGCTGAATTCATAGAAATAATTACCTGCCCTGAGGCAGTGGCTAGCAGCAGAGGCTATTGAATCCCATCACTTCACTATTTGTCAACTGAGTGACCTCAGGTAAGTTACAAAATGTCTCAGAGGCTGTTTCCTGACTTCCAAAATTGGGATTAAATGAGGTAATATGTGCAAAGCGCTTAGCACAGGGCCTGACATATAACAAGCAGCAAGCAGGGGAAATCCTTAAAGCTATTTGGATTTGGGAGCTGAAGGAGACTTTATTTATTAGTTGTGGCTGAAGAAAATGAGACTCTCAGAGATGAAGCGATGTGCACAGTTGGGACTAGAAGCCTTGGCTCCTGCTTTGCTGACCAGGGCACCTTCCACCTCCTTCTCCCTCCCAGAAGTCCCTAGTTCCTATGGAACTCTCAGGTACACACCAGCAACCTTGGCTTTGGAAGGCACCAAGGCACCAGCCAGGCACCATGACCAGTGAACCTCTTCCCAGGTCCTTTCAATCTCTTTCCTTTTCCACCTGTGGACTGGCCACCTGGCAGCTCTGTCCTGAAAATTCAGCTGGCAGGAGAGGGAGCTGGTTCTGGGGAGGAACATGGAGCATCGGGGGTGGCTTTGCCTGCTGTTCCAGGTTTCCATTCTGGATCCAGCTGGGGCGGGCGGTGACAGCAGGTCGGGTCTAGCGTGGTTGGAGGCAGATATCCCGTCCTCCACTCAACCTTCCCACTCCTCCACAGCTGCGAGGCCAAGGAGGAGAGGTAGGTCAGGAATGCTTTTTTATGGTTGTCACGCTCTTTTGAGAAGAAGCCTCACTGTTCCCTGAGGATATCCCAAGAAAGACTTGAGCTCTAAGAATAAAAAATTCCAAAGGAGACTTTTCTGAGCACTCTAGACCTGTGTTGGGCCTCTCCACGACCATACCTGCCTTTTTATAACTCTTTTTTTGGGGGGAGTCTTCTACCAAAATATAACTCCTTTTATCTGTGTTTAAATCGATTGTGGGCATCTTGAGCACAAATTGAAGAATGTGAAGCCCAGGAAATGAGGCTAACCTTAGGAAACATGGCGAGGGGAGCAATTTATAAGCTGGGGCTTGGGCATCTGGAGTTTAAGCTTGTGCTCCTGGGGCAGAATCTGGCTAGGACAGTGATCACTGAAGCCTTGCTCATATCCTGTCCACTTCTATGAACCGGATGGATGATGGCAGAGACAGCAAATGTACAGAACTGAATTACCATTATTATGTGAAACCTTGGTCATCTTGTGTCCTAGAAGAAAAAGATAGTCAAAGCAGTGGAAGACTTCATGAAAAAAAAGAAGGAGGCAAATTCCTAGAAGCCAGAGAGCCAGATCAAAGGAGAAATGTCCTTCTAAGTTCATAGTAACCATCCCCATCCTGACCCACGCTAATACTGCAAGTAATGTTAAGCAACAAAGGGGCTCAGAGGCTGAATTCCTCTCCATTCCATAGCCTTTCCTCTGCAATCTATACCATCAATCCCCTCACTCTTTCTGCTTTCAGCCAGGGCAGGCCGTCAGAGAAACAGAAACCTAGTTTGGGGCACAGAGATGGGCCTGATTATTATTAGGTTGAACCATATGAAATTGTTATTATATGACCACTTTTGGCCTGCAAAAACGACTGTTTCACATTAACTTAATGTTATTTTTAAGACAATCATAAGAGCTACCATTTATTGAGCAGCTAGGTTGTGCAAGAGACTTTATGCATATCATGCTGTTTATTCTTCCCCACAACCCATAGAGGTGGATGCTATTATCCTGATATTTTAGAGGAAGGAGCTGAGATAGGAAAAGGTTAGATAACGTGCCGAAGGCCACACACCTGTAGCAAATGGTAGACCTTGGCTGGTTGACTGGGCTGCATTTTCTTATCCTACAAAGTAGGGGTAACAATATATTCTGGACTCTGAAATACAAAGGTTTGAATCTTGGGTCCGCTGGTAACTGTATGACCCAGGTAGGTTTTCAAACAGTCGAATCATTAGTTTTATTAGGTGTAATGATAAAAAGGTACATAATAGCTTTATTTTGGGGGACTAAATAAACTAATGCCTGTAAAACACTTACTGCACCTGGAACAAGGTAAGTGCTTAAGTGGTAGCTATCACCATAATTCCCTCCTTCCTCATAAGCACACCCTGGAAAGGGCTTCTTGCTCCTGCTGCTCTTTTCATTTTCTTTTTTTTTTTTCTTGGAGTGAAGCCTTTTCTCTATCGCTTCATCCAAATCATCTCCTATCTCCTGTGTTTGAGTTCATCCTTGGGCAGTGGAAAATGAAGAGTCAATGGGAAAACAATCTCTGGGCCTCTAGCCTTAGGTCGGGGCAGGCTGGCTCACTGACTAGTATCCCCATCCTCTCCCTAATTCCAGCTGTGAGCTTCCTGCATTTCTACTGGGGGGAGATAGCTGGCGGACTGAGGCTTCTCCACCCTCTCCACGGAAAACCCTGGACTCAGACTGGGTCCTTCTGAGCTGGAGGTACCCTCTGAGAGCAGGGGGACAGGCGGCCACTCCAGGAGTGCCTGCTGCTGTTTTCCTTGCCCCTCCAAACCCACCCTCCAATCAGCTCTGCAGACCCCTAACTCGGTGCTGGTGATGGGCCTGGCTCTTCCGCACCCAATCCTGCCTGCACTTCTCCTTCCTGAATTGAGACATGACTGTCCACCTGGCCCTGAACCTTCTTCGCCTGTCGCTGCCCATGCCTCAGTGCGTGTCCCTGCCATAGCCCTGCTCCAGGCTCGGCACCCCTCTCTGCACCTCCTACCCCGGCGTCGCCATAGTCCCTGCTGCTCAGGGCTCTATTCCTACCCCACTCCCGCGGATCAAGACCCAGTGACCCCACAAGAACCCTCCTCCTTCGCCCCCAGGAGAACGCCTGCTCCAAGCCGGACGACGACATTCTAGACATCCCGCTGGACGATCCCGGCGCCAACGCGGCCGCCGCCAAAATCCAGGCGAGTTTTCGGGGCCACATGGCGCGGAAGAAGATAAAGAGCGGAGAGCGCGGCCGGAAGGGCCCGGGCCCTGGGGGGCCTGGCGGAGCTGGGGTGGCCCGGGGAGGCGCGGGCGGCGGCCCCAGCGGAGACTAGGCCAGGTGAGGCGGGCGGCGCGCGGCAGGCTGACAGCTGCCCTTCCCCAGCCCTCCCCAGAAGGAGCAGGGGGAGAATAAGGGCGGGCTGGAGGTGCAGGGGGCGTGGAGGGAGCTAAGGGTTGGGGGATAGAAATCCGAGATGGGAGGTGGGTGGGTGGGAAGAGGCTGAGGGTTGCGCGGATTCCAGAAGCTCACCTGTTTCTCCCCTCTGCATCCTCCCTTCTGCCCCGCCCTGGACCGAAGAAGAACTGAGCATTTTCAAAGGTAATGAACACGGCCCCTAGGCGGCGGGGTGGGACCCGTGAGTGGGAGAAAAGGATCGAATCCCCAGCCCTTCCCTCTGCCCGCCCTCACCCCTCCCAGCCGGGGAAAATGCACCCTGCCCCTGCGGGTTTTCTGATACGTCCAGACGCCCAAGGCTGCGACGGCGACATACCTGGACCACGACATGCGCAGCCACCCCATTTGGCTGCACAAGCCCGACCGAGGGGCAGAAACACATCGCGGCGCGCACACGTACCTGCCGCGGGGCTCATTTCAGCGCTTTGACCCGGGGTGGGGGTTCTGGGTGACAGGGGCCCTCTGGCACTCACCGCCCAAAGAATCCTGGTACTGAAAGGGGGAAGGGGGAGGGCAAGAGGAAGTAGCAGAAGAGGGCAGGTTCTCAGACCTTTTCTCTCCTCAGTTCCCGAGGAGAGATGGATGCCGCGTCCCCTTCGCAGCGACGAGACTTCCCTGCCGTGTTTGTGACCCCCTCCTGCCCAGCAACCTGCCAGCTACAGGAGCCCCCTGCGTCCCAGAGACTCCCTCACCCAGGCAGGCTCCGTCGCGGAGCCGCTGAGTCCGTGCCCTTTTAGTTAGTTCTGCAGTCTAGTATGGTCCCCATTTGCCCTTCCACTCCACCCCACCCTAAACCATGCGCTCCCAGTCTTCCTTCTTTTGCTTCTCGCCCACCTCTCCCCGCACCCAGCATGCAGCTCTGCCTCCGCAGCCTCAGTGCGCTTTCCTGCGCGCACTGCGGAGGGCGCCCTAAGCGTCACCCAAGTACACTCACTTAAAGAAAACACAAGTTCTTTCGTTCTGTGCGCAGCTAAAAGGGGCGCCCTACATCTCCGTGCCACTCCCGCCCCAGCCTAGCCCCAAGACTTTGGATCTGGGGTGAGATGAAGGGAAGAGGGTTTTTATGGTTTCGGACGCCCCTTGCTCTGACCGGAAGAGAAGTCCCCATCCCATACCTGCCTGTCACGTTCGCTCCCCTTTCCCCAGCGCACTGTTGCGGGCAGCCTCTCCAGCTCTCTTGTTTATGCAAACGCCGAGCGCCTGGGAGGCTCGGTAGGAGGAGTCTTCCACGGCCCCGCCCCGCCCCTGTCGGTCCCGCCCTCCCCCCCGCCGGGCTCCTGGGGCTGTGGCCGAAAGGTTTTTAATCTCCGCGTGTGCATGTGACTGTGCTGGGTTGGAATGTGAACAATAAAGAGGAATGTCCAAGTGTTCAGAGGGTGCCAGGGGGAGGGAGTTTGGGTGCACAAGGCCTCCGCTTGGAACTTGAACAAGTCTCCTTGGGCCAAACCAACAACCAAAAATCGGGGGCTGGGGGGGTGAAGTGGAGAGGCACCTAGGTTGAAACCTACCCCTTTGACCCAACCAAACTTCCTGCCTACCTTTTCTCGGACTTCAAGCCCATTCCTTCTCTTACTGTTAATACTCTCTGAGCCGCCTAGAGGAATTCGCCATACCAGCAGAAAGAAGAAGGAGACAGTATGGTACCCACAGACTTTAATTATTGATATTCCCCCTCACAGCCCTCAGGGATCGGGAGAAGTCACACAACCATAGGGAGCTTGGACTTGGTGGTCGTCACGGTGCTGGCAGACGAGGGTCTTTCCAGGAAACCCTTGCTAGAATCAGCCCTCATAGAAGTGTGCTCAGAGATCCCAGGAGCGATGGCATCCTCCCTGATGGGTATAGGCAAGTTCTGAGTGAAGAGTAGAAGCCTCCTGCAGAGGAGGGCTGTCCTCTAACCTGGGGACTTTTAAATTTCACTGTGCTTGAGAATAATCTGTGGAACTTTGGTTAAAATGAAATTTCTGGGCCTCATCGCTCCCCAACGCACAACTCTAGGAAGGCTAGAAGTGGCCTGAATCTGAATGTATAACTAGTTCCCGGTGATTTCTGTCCAGGTAATCTGAGGACTCCACCTGGAGAAATATTGCTCTGATCCCTATCCTAGACCCTGATTGGCAGCTAAAGTGGATGACAGAGGCAGCTTCCCCTCCCCTTTCCTGATTTCCTCCACAGAAGAATTGAACTCAGCTGACTGCTCAGGACAAATCCATTTCCCGGCATCTACAAGCCACTACTACTCCCAGGTGGTTAAAATATATGAAAATGCCTTCAGAACAGAAAAGTAAACTTTATTAAATATGAGGAGGGGCAGGGCAGTCCTGCAAACTGAGCTTCCCTGCCACAGCTTGTGGACCAGCCACTCCACCCTGTACCGCTTGCCTGTACCCTCACACAGGTTATACTGCTGCCACCAGCAAATTCCAGGGCTGAACAACACCTCCTGCCCCTAAACACACTGAAGGATGTTGGAGTTCGAGGGTTGCAGGCACCCGCTTTTAACTCAAGCCCTTTCCTCCCTCCTTGCACCCCCCCCTCCACCGCCCTCCTGCTCACCGAAGGTCACTACCCCCATATGTCTCCTTGGGCTTCTTCCCCCTCTCTTTCTGGAACCTGATCAGGCAGAATGCAGCAACTGACAGCAACAGCACGCCCAGGAGCACCCCAATCAGAGCTCCGGCCACTCGGCCTTGGGAGGGTTCTAAGGAGATACAGGACCCTCAGAATTGCAGGCTTTCCTCAGTCCACCAGCTGACAGCTTCCTCAACACAAGGCTGCCAGCCTGTCCTCCACCCAGCATCCCTACCGGTCACAGAGAGAGTCAGCTCACAGGATGCACTGCCCATCTGGTTGGTGGCCACACAGCGGTAGGTGCCCGAGGAGGTCAGGGAGAGGTTGGTGAGAATGAGCTGGCCAGACACCTCATCTAGAGGATGAAGAGGAAGTGTTCCACGACTCATTCAACTCAGTGAGCAGCTCTATGAGGACAGCACATTTCATGTCATCCTTATAACAATCCTGTCAGGGAGGAACTAATTTTTTTTTTACTGGGGAGGAAACCAGTTCAGAAGAAGGAAGTAGTGTGTCTGAGGTGACCCAGAGAGGAATTCCAAAGCTGCTACAACTTACCTGTTCTTTCCACCCTACATAGCTGCCTTTTTGGGAGGAGGAGGACTGCACTCATGAAGGATTCAGAAACTGGCAATGGAGTCGGGGTGGGGCGCTTACTGGCTGATGTCAGGTTCCTGGTTTGGGGTAAAAGTCTTGATTGCTAGAAACTGCATCCTGTAGGGTGGCTCTAAGCTGACACAAATGCTTTTCTAAACTGTTTAACTTTGCCTTAGAAGGCAGAGCACATACCAGGAAGGTGATCTGGGGGTGGGTCATTCATTTCTGGATTGATAAAGGAGTTTCCTGGGGCTGGAGAGAGAAGAACTGGATCCAGGGAGAGGAAGCCGAGAAACTAAGGCTCCTCCAAAGAAACTGGTTAAAAGATTCCAGCCAGTCCGTGGTACTCTGCCTCAGTTTCCTCTCTAGGAAGTTTGGAAGTGACCCAGGACCCTTAGGAAACCTAAAAGAAATCTCCCCAAGGCAGACGGGTGGGCATCATCAGAATGCTCCCTGCCCTCTACTCTCTTCCAGGTTATCAGTAGTATATTCAGCTAGAGAAATACTCCCAGATCATGCAGCCACAGACTGCAGGAAGACAGGCAGGAGGGAACAATACAGGAAGCCAAGGAAGAGACAGGGAAAGGTATAGTGGTTTGTCTCATACCCCTAGTCATGGAACTGATAATACGGGTGGGTGGGATTTAGAGACCAGATTTGCCCAGGTCTCCAGTACCCTCTTCCTGATGCCCTGGGCCCTTACCTTGAACCATGCTGCCAGGAGAAGGTGTAGGAAAAGTTCCAAGACGCACCCAGTTGTACACTGGCTTAGGAGCCCCCTCAGAAGAGCTGCATCTCAGTGCAGTAGAGCCTCCCACAGAGGTTTGTCCACTCTGACTGCATAAGGGATTACTGGGGGGAACTGCAAAAAACAAAACAAAAAACAGAAAGTTCCTCAGCAATCTTCCAACCCCACTCCCAACTCCATTATGTGCTACATTCTCTACTTCAATACCCCTATCAAACAGTGGTCCTCTTGGGTCCACACACCACTGCATCCCCAGGAACTGAGGGATTTCCACTATTGGAAATTCTGATTGTTAGAGAAAATTCTTCTTCATGTTGAGCCAAAATGTGTGTTAACATAACCTCCACCCATTGGTTTCAGTTCCTGCCCTTTGGGCCCACAAAGAGAAATTAAAATCTCTCCTCCACATGACAGCCCTTCGGATAGTTGAACCCAGCAGTAATACACCCATCCTAGGCCTTCTCTTTTCCATCTAAACACCGCCAGTCTCTGTTAGTTTTTCTGGTTGCTCACCTCTGAACAGGCTCTAGTTTGGGGTGAGACAGAAGCTCTGAGCATGAAGTTGGTGCTCAGTAATAGGGGCCCTTGTTCCTTTGGTGGCCACTCCCCTTCTCTGCCATTGACCTTGGGAGGGACAGAATCCAACTACCAATGAGAGGCTCCCCCGTGATGGAGCTGCTGGGAGCAGGCTCAGATCCCCATGTATGGGAAGGACTTTCTCTCACACACTCTGTTATTAGGCTCTGATGGAGGAGATGCTCTCGGTGGAGGGTGGAGTTGGAGTATGACCACCTGAATTAGAAGACTTGGAAAGGGAGTATTTTCGCTTGGGGCCCCCAGTGCAGTTGTGTGCTTGGGCTAAAAGTCAGAAACCAGAGGTTTAGCAGGACCAGTGCAAACCCCCCAAGTATGTGAAAGAGTATGTGGCTCGTGGATCCCCAGCCTGCCTTACCCAGCACAGTAAGGTTGATTAGCCCCAACCCATTGGTGTAGAAATCTGGTGGGTTGTTGACTTGGCAGAGGTAGGTTCCAGTATCTGAGGGGTGGACGTCAGTCAGTTTCAGTGTGGCCACCCCCACTGTGGGGGGGTTCTGAAGCAGGCTGACCCGCTTTGACTTAGAACCAGTTGGATACAGATGGCCATTGGTGAAGTACAGGATCTGGGGAGAGGCAGAAGACACACATATGTGCCTTTTTCTGCCTGGCATCAACTCTACAGTCCTTCCTCATCAAAGTGGGTATAAGAGGCCCCTGACTTACATCAGCCAGGGAGGCTGATACCCTGTAGCTGGAACCTCAAAGGTATCTCTGTCCCCAAACACCACCCCCTTTCAGGTGCTAAATGAACCTGATCCATTGGTCTCTCTCTCTCTCTCTCAAAGAGAGAGGCAGAAGAGGCAGCATATTATCTTGGTATCAGTCACAACACCTTAGTGTCAATGGATACACTAAGGCAGGGGAGTTGGAAATAGGAGCTATGGGAGAGGAAAGAAAGATATAGGGTCAGGCAGACTGCAGCTCTGAAGAGATCTAGAGAGAGCCCACTTACCTTTTCATCCAAGCAAACTGATCCCCAAACGCCCCCTCCCTACCCCCATGCCCCCATCCTGGGCTCCTCTCTCCAGGCCAACCCAGCTTCATGCAGTCGCTCTCAGCTCACTGGATGGGACTCAGAGATGGGCTTCCCAGGCTGCACAAAGCTCCACTCCAGGGCGAAGCTGTCTCCCACCGACGTGCTGTAGGTGCAGGTCAGCTCGGCTGTCTTCCCCAGGGGCGTGCTCAGCGGCTCCGTGGGTACCTTCACCTCCACGGCCAGCCCTGGGGCCGGGGACCAGAGGGAGGTGGGAACCCAAATTCCAGTGATCTGGAGGGTCGGGCCCACCCCCGGGCATCTACATTGGAAGCTGGGGGCTCCCTCCCCAGAGCACAACCCTCTCGCCTCAATCCAACCCCTCCCTTCCCAAAACCTGAGGTTTCCGGGAGGGGCCGGGTCTTTGTGGGTAAAAGGGCCGGAACCGGGCCAGGTGAGAGGGTGTGTGTGTTTAGCAGAGAAAGGAAAACACTAGCCCTGCGGTGGAGTGGTTCCGGCCCGTGCTGCGGAGAGGCCCAACTCGCCCGCCGGCTTGGGGGTCTCTCTCCTCCTCCCTCCGGGCCTTCGACACCCACTCTCCGGCCTCACCTCAGGCGCCTTAGGGCCCCTGCGGCCCACGGCAGCCTCATCTGGCCTGGCGGGGACAGAGTGGGTCCCGAGGAGCCGGGGAAGCCAGGCCTATGCCCCCCAGCTCTCGCCGTGGTCCCGCCCGGCCCCTCCTCACCACTCAGGCACAGGAAGCCTAGCAGGGCCCCGCAGAGAAAGGGCCCCGGGAGCTCGGCCATGGCCGCGTCCGGCCGTCCGGTCCTGCTCTTGCCAGGTGGGCGGTCAAGGTCGGTCTGGCTGTCGGGCAGGGAAGGGAGCACCCAAGGGCAGCCGCCCGGGCTGGGCAGGAGCGAGACTGGTATCTCAGAGCAAACAGGGGAGAGGCCGGCACCGCAAGTTAAAAAAAAAAAAAAAGTGCTCCTCCCTCCTCTCCCCAGCCCCGATTCTGCAATCCCTCTATCCCTTCTCCCTCCTTCCTTCCTCTTCTCCCCAAGGTCTGAAGCTGTCAGGCCTTGGGAAAAGGGCTGGGCTTGGGGTGGGCCTTCTGCAGAGACGGAAGGAAAGCTGACTTTGGAAGGCGTCCTGATACCCCAGAGCTGGCAAGTGGCGTCCCCACCTCGGAGCCTCACTGTGAGTGTGAGCCCCAGGCCGCAGACACTTCCTGTCCACACTCCTTTTCATTTCACCACTTACTGAGGTAGGAGGCTCTGTAGAAATGAGCATCTCTCCATTTCCAGAGCCACTCCATTTTAGGGGCAGAGAAACTGAGACCTAAAGGAGACCTCACCCTTGGTAGGAAAGAACATGGCAGAATTTGGACACACACCTGGACCTCATACTATGCCCAGCTCTCCGTCAGTAACAACAGAGATCTCTTCCAGATGGGCAAGAAGTGTTTTGTTAAGGATTCCGTGGTGTGGGAGAGGAGCCCACGTGAGCTTCCTCTCCCCTCTCCCTGAAGAGGAAGCAGATGAGGTACACGTAACCCCTTAGCTGGGAGCACTCAAGCTCCAGCAGAAAGTGTACCAACTCCATCCCTCTGCTGTTCAGAGTAGCTTAGAGTCTCCTCCCCTTCTCCACGTGACAAACAAGGACCCTCCTAAACACTAGAAGAGCTGCTCTGAGCCTGTGGGGAGAAGCCCTCCTGGGTACACAGCTTGGGAAGGGGTCCACTTTGCGTCCTCCTGAAGCTCAATTTCTAGAATTCTTAGTTTGAAAAGGCAACTTGTTTCTTATCTCATACAAACATTATGTATCTTTATTTAAATTTGCAAATGAAAACAACACATATTTCATGTTAGTTTTAAAAAGATATTCCCTATCTTCTGCCCCAGTAACACCTAACCAAGCCAGCCAGACAGGTTATATCAATACAGGGAGCTGGAGTGGGAGCCAAGGGTGGTGTTAGATAGGGGTGGGGTACAGATCAAGGGGGCCTGGGAGACTCAGTGACTGGAAGTCTCTGCCACTCACTCTTGGTGAGTAGCTAATTTCAGCAGCTGGCTTCATAAGGAGGAGTTGGGGGTGGGTGGAGGCTCCTCTCAATTCCAGATCCACTTCCTCTTCTCCTTCTATCTCCTGGACACTTAGGTCTTACTGAGATGGTTTTCCCACAGTAAAGAGAGGTGGGGGCAGAGTACTAAGGGTCAGGAGTGTGACTCTTTCCCATGACTCAGGCCTTTGTGCTAGAGGTGACCCCTATAGGAAGGAGAGACCCCAAATCCTTTAGCCAATGAGTGGCAGGGTCATCACACCAGAGAGCCAGCTTGACTCTGGGCAGGCACCATTACAGGCACAGCACCCATGCGGCTCAAGCCAGAGGAAGAAACCCCACCAGGGATGGGGGATATTGGTTGAGGGTGGGCCCCATCTGTCGTGGGCAGTCTTGGTGAGGGCAGGGCCTGGCTGGAGAGACTGGGCGTGGGGGTCAATGCACCAGGCCTGGGAGGGCCATGGGGTGGCCGGAGGGCTCGTGCGGAGGTGACAGAGGAAAGGGTCCCATTCTTGGAGATTGTGTCTGAGCTCTTGGGCCAGGGCAGGGTCCGGGGAGCAATGGCATCCTCCCTAGTCATCAAAGAAATAACAAGAGGTCAGAAGTGGGTGGGGGAAGGAGGAGTTTCTACATGCTTGGTCTTATATGCCACCTCTGCCTGCACACTTCAAGACTCCTTTCCCTCTCCCTTAACACCTGCCCACAGGAATGATGTTTCAGCCACTGACCCCATCCCAAAAGATGAGAGCTGCCTGAATTCCCAGACTCTGTGAGGAGAGCTGGGAGAGCCCCCGCTGCAGCAGACACCAGGGACACTTACTTGATATCGTTGGCTGGCTCCTCCAGGGCCTTGCCCCGGCGGTGGTACAAGAGGACCAGTCCAGCCAGCAACCCCAGTCCAACCAGGGTACCCACAACAGCTCCAGCAACCACCGCAGCTCCAGGCCCTGGAAAAGGCGTCGTGTCAGAGGAGGACACCCAGCTGAGGGGTTCTCACCCCTCTCCAGTCCCACTCCCCCCACCCCATCTGCCACCATACACATTCCCTCTTATTCCCTGTCAAGGAGAGGGGTGGCTGTTGAGCAGGAAATGACCAGTCACTGACCAACCATTTGTACAAACATTTGATCAGGGCAAGCTCCATGCCCTGTTACAATGACAGGCCTCAGCAGACAGGCCTCCTCCCCACTTGCAACCCCTCCCCCACCATTGACCACTCTTCTTAACCACACTTACCCCTCACTGACCTGTGCTCACTTCCAGGGTCACATTACACTGGGCAGTGCCCACCTCATTGTGGGCTTTGCAGATGTAGACTCCAGCCATGGAAGAGGAAAGGTTGGTGAGGCTTAAAGACCCATGGATGACATCTGTGGACACAATTTAGCCATCAGTCCAGGGACCCTCTTTCCCATTAAAAAAAAAAAATCTTGTCCCTCCTCTGGAATGTCCCCTTTGACCCTCTGGGAGTCACGGCTTGTCTATTCCCTGATGGGGGGAGAGGTGTGACAGCTGGGCTTGGCTCCCAGCTGCAGACTGGCTAGTGCAATAACCTCCATTGCCACTCCTCAGTCAGTGCCCCCAGTGGATATCTGACAGGAGGCCACAGAGAAAGTGAAGCACAGAGAAACCAAAACACCATTTTACTTTTATTTCGGCAAGACAGTGTAATGAGAGAGAAAGAACACTGGGGTAGGAACTGGTAAACGTGGGTTCCAGAACAGGCCATGTGACTGACTTGAAGCAAGTTAGTTGATATCTGAGGATCTCCATTTCTTCATCTGTAAAATGGGGACAATATGACCTACCTGAGAGTGTTAAAGGACTATATGGACTAATCATTATAACAGTGAATGTTTATTGGCTGCTAACTCTGTGCCAAAGACTGCTCTAGATTCTTTATGTGTATGAACTTACCACAATTTCCCAACAAACCTGTGAGGTAATAAAGATTTTTTTTAAAAGAAAAAGCTACTATTATAAAAATGGTCATGGGAAAAGTAGAAAGAGAGGCAAAATGAAAATCCATATTCCCACAACCTAGATCCAACAGTTGCTAACTTTTTGCCATATTTATTTGATTTCTTTCTTTTACTTAGATATTTTAAAGTAAATACTTCAGCATAAATCTCCAAAAAAGCAGTACATCGTTCAATATAACCACAATAGCATTGCCATGCCTAGGAAATTAATAACATAACTATCTAAAATCATCGAATACTTCATATTAAAAATGTTTCACTTATCCCTAAAATTTTTTTTTATAACTGGTGTGTTCAAGTCACACTAATGAGTTCAAGCTGATATGTGTAAAATCCACATTTTACAAATTCGGGAATGATGGCACCAAGTCACACAGCTAGTCACTAGAAGAGCTGGAATTTGAACACAGACACTCCAGCTGTAGAGCCTCTTTCATGACAGTATACACAGTGAATGCACCTAACACAATACACAATACCCGCCCCTGGCAGGGCATCTTTCTCTGCCCCCCATCCTCCCCACATCCTCCTCCTCCTCCCCAGTGCTCATCAGCATTGGCCCCCCTTTTCACCCCAGTCCCTGTGGTACCTCTCATCTTTCCCCTTACCCAGCCACAGTCTCGGCTGTTTCCAGAAGTGTCCTTACCTAATGCTGGTGCAAAGAAAGTCTGGAAGGATGGAAGCTGCCGATCCCACTGGTATTGGACAGCAGGCTTACTCCTTGGAGACTGGCAGCTCAGGGTCACGTTTGCCCCCACACGGGGCATACCCTGGAGACGGCAGGATGGAGGAGCTGGAGGAACTGGGCAGGGGGAGACAGATTAAAACCACACCCAGGAGACCCACAGATCCTCTCCTTCCACCCTGCACCCTTCTATCGCTTCATTTGTTCCTCCTCCAACTTTTGCCATTTATGAGAGAGACTCACCAGACCTCCCAGTGCGGATGGGGAGGGGTCCGGAAATCTGCTTTTCACTCACCCAGTACATTGAGTTCTAAGGTTTTGATGCTGTAGCCCCTAGAGTTGCCTTGTTTGTCTTGCACATTCACAGAGCAGCTGTAGGGGCCAGAGTCTTTCTCCTGGAGACCCTCTAGCCGCAGGGACAGGTTCCGGGAGGGCATGGAGTAGACCAAGGATACTCCAGGTTTGCTTGTTGTGACCCCATTGATGTAGGACAACACCTGGTGTGGGGCATAACACATCCCCGTCATTACTACATGTGTCTACTGTGCCTACAGGCTCAGCCACTCTCCCTCTCCCAACTGGCATTCTCCAAATGCCCCTCACATGCACTCATTCTTCTAACCTGAACCAGCTCCCCATTCACCTTTTGTCCCTAGCCCCCTCTCACTGCCCCTGGGTCCTCTTCACCAGAACGGTTCTTGGTTCCTGTGCATTGTCTCATCTCCCAGTTGTGGTGTTTAGAAAGGTGACATAATAGTGGGAGGAGGGACATGTAAATAGGAGGTATGTACGTATGCAACTCAGACTGCTGGGGTGGGTCCAGGTTTGTAAGACCTGAAACTTACACAATGGGGGAGGCATCTTCGAGGAAAAAAATATTAAAAATCTATTTTGAAAGTATCAAATGAGGCTGGGCACGTTGCCTCACGCCTGTGAGCACTTTGGGAGGTTGAGGCAGATGGATTGCTTGAATCCAAGAGTTCAAGACCAGCCTGGGCAATATGGTGAAACACAGTCTCTACAAAAAATACAAAGATTAGCCTGGCACGGTGGCGTGTGCTTGTAGTCCCAGCTACTCAGGGGGCTAAGGTGGAAGGATTACTTGAGCAGGAGCGGTAGAGGCTGTAGTGAGCCAAGACTGAACCATTGCACTCCAGCCTGGGCAACAGAATAAGACCCCTGTCTCAAAAAAATCCAAATGACTTCCTTGAACACAGTTTTCAGGGGTTCTGAACATTGTTTCATTCTCTTCTGGGTAAATCTGTGTTTGGATGTAAGCCTGGTGTCAAGACAGATGGGTGGGAGATTGTGGGAGGAGACGGCCCCTTGGCTCTCGAGGTGGTATAAAGGGGGGCAAGGTGACAGATGAGAATTATCTGGGAAGAGAAGTGGCCTGTGACTTGACAGTATTCAAAGCAGAGAATGTGAAAACAGAAATATGCTAATTTTTTTGGAGACAGAGTCTTACTCTGTCGCTCAGGCTTAAGCGCAGTGGCTGGATTTTGGCTCACTGCAACCTCCGTCTCGTGGATCCGAGCGATTCTCCTGCCTCAGCCTCCCAAGTAGCTGGGATTGCAGGCGGGTGCCACCATGTCCGAGTAATTTTTGTATTTTTAGCAGAGACGAGGGTTTCACCATATTGCCCAGGCTGCTCTCGAACTCTTGGCCTCAAGTGATGTGCCTGCCTCGGCCTCCCAAAGTGCTGGGATTACAGGTATGAGTCACTGAGTCAGGCTAGAGATATGCTAACTTATAAGTCGTGTGTGTTACTTCCGCTAAGCGTTTCCCAGTCCTCAACTTCCATTCTTCCCCTTCTCTCCTCCCCCATAACCAAGTAAAATGCCTCTCCACTTTTACAGTATTTTGTGTGCTGGATTTTGGGGGAAAGTCGGCAAGAGATAATCGTTTGGTAAGTCTCCAACATCAGAACAAAAACTGAATTGGTGAAGACTTCTGCTCTTCCCTGAAACTCCTTCCCCGGCCCCCATTCCCTCTCCACCCCTCCCACCGCTACCAGCTCTTTGCTTACAACCCCCGCTGGGCGCAACTTGCGGTAGGCTGAGAGGCGTTCTTCCCTCACCTGATCCTCCTTTTCTTTCTGTTTGAAGAACCACATCACAAAGGGCACCTCCCATGGCTGGGCTGAAGACACCTCCCCGTGCAAGGTGTACCACGCTGGAAGCACCACTTCCCCTCCCTCCACCGCCTGCAACCGGTTGGCGGGCAAGTGCAGTTGCAGCTGGGCCCGCGACGGGGGCGCTGGAGACAAGAGCGAGGCGTGAGTGCCCAAGACCGGCTCCCAGCTCCGCCCGCGGACCCTGCCCGACGCGGCTTCACGAGAGAGTGAGGAAAGTCGCTTTAACTGGAAAGAGGAACCTTGCGGGGTCCGGCCCCTGGAGGCCTCAAGGGGTGCCCAGAGACCACTGGCTCAGTGTCCTGCTTCCCATTTCATCACGACTTCTCTCCGCCGCCAGCCTCTGCAGTTGTAGCGGGGATGGGGACACATTTCTATGCATTTATTCGTATCCAGAGGCGCAGATTTCTGAGCATCAGAGAGAGGGGGCAGATTTCCAGCGAGGAGGGGAAGATATCAGGAGAAAGGGCAGATCGACTGTTTCTGTTGTACGCTCCACGTAGCCCACTTGCTTCCCTAGTTTTCCTGAGGGAGAGCCAAGGGAGAGTAGAGACGCTGCTCAGGGCCGCCAGGGTCCCTCACTCCCGAGTTCTCAAAGGGCGGAGGGGTTTGGGAGGCCGTCTGGTTACCTATTAACCCTGCGGCTCCTTCTGAGCTTGCCAGGAGCTGGAGAGAGCAGAGCGGCCCAGCGCCCAAGCCAGACCCAGTGAATGCGATGCTCCCCGCCCTCCTGCGCAATCCCAGAGGCGGGCTTCCCTCGGAAAACGGAGGGTTGAAACGCAGAAAGCTCCTCGGAGCCCTTCTGGGGTCCGGGCGATCTGGGCAGAGACCTCTCAGGTGGCAAGGAATTAAGGGCAGCGCGAACGACGGTTTCTAGACAAGTATAAAGCCTCCCCTGCGTGTGTCCGGGGCTCAGGGGGTGGACCGGGATGTTGGTTTCAAGGAGGGGGCCGTCGTTTGCACCACGGCGTCCAGAAATACTCATCCTTTGCCCTTCGGGGAGGCAACAGAGCAGCCAACGGGTAAGCCCTTTGGGGAATAACCTTGGGCTTGCACACGGCCAGGCCTGAGGATGCTGGCCGCTCTAGTTCCGGGCCCTACTCCCTCCAGGCCTCGGCCTCTGCCTCGGAGCAGAAGACGCCACATCCGCGTGGCGAGCAGGCGGCCAACGACGCGGGAGGAGGCCGCAGCCAGGCCGCGCTCTCCACCCTCGCCCTCGGAGAGCCAGGCTGAAGGCCTTTAAGGGCTGGGAGCCGATCCGGCCAGGATGCAAGCCACCCCCACCGCTTCCCGGCTGCGCCGTACAGAACCCCCACCTCTGTTACTTGGCCTTCGCTGCATCCCCCTTCCCATTTCCTGGAGGATCTCTGTGGTCTGGGCAGGAAATTTGTACCCAGTGATAAGGCAGAAGACAATGAAGGGGGGGCCACTAGACCGGAGGCTCTACGGGAGGGAACAATCCCCGCCTCAAGGAGCTGGACGCCCCCTGGGGACCCGGCCCGCTGGCCATTCCGCTGAGGCCGGGCACGCCTGGAGCCTGCAGGTGCTGCCGGCTCTCCCCCAGCCTTTCTACAACACACAGCCAGCGGCCAGAAACGGTTTCCGCCGGGAAACTGCCTGGGGCCCAGAAGGGGCGCGCCCTTCCTTCACCTTGTGGACCACCAGCGACCTCCCCAGGTCCCACATTTGTAATTCCAGAAGGTAGAGGAGAGTTAAAAGAGATAGTAACGGACACACTGGGGGCTGGGCACATGCTCCTTGCCCTTCGCCCTGGCCTGAGGCTTTTCTGCTCTCTATCCCGGGTGTCTGCTGGCTCAGAAGTCACCCAACTGGTCCGTTTTTTTCGGTCCCAGGGTCCACGGAGACACTGGGAGAGAAAAGGAGGCTGGTTGGGTCTGAGCGAAGGACACTGGGACAGCCCAAGAAAGGGACCCTCTCCGAGGCCAGAGTGAGGGAGCCGGCAGGGGCCGAAGGAGAGCGAAATGGGCCCGCTCCCCGGGGCTACTATTTTTAGTCTCCCTCTTTCTCTGAGAAACTCCCCCCGCGGGCTTCTCACGCCCCAGGGGCAGCAGCACTGAGCCACCGAGGAGCGTATTGAACCGGAGAGCCTCCTCCAGAGCCCAGAAGAGCGGAGGAGCCGGGCGCCTGCCCGTTGCCCCGGGGTCACCAGAGCCATTTAACCCTCGAGTGGCTGGCGGGAACTGGACAACCCCCAGGGGGACCGATTGGAACTTTTGAGTCCAGGTCTTCAATATGACAAACTGAGGCTCAAAGCTGGGGTAGGACAAAGGGTTGCAGATGAGCCGCAGGTGAAGCCTGGGACACTCAGGCAGCCAACTTGAACTGTCCTCCCTCGCTTCAGAGATTCTCTCAGCCCCCACCCCCCACAAGGAAGGAGGATAGAGTTGGGGTGGAATGCAGAAGGAACAGAGCTGAAGTTGAAGTTGGGAAAGCCGGGATGAGAAGTTTGAGGGATCCTGGAGCAGGCCCACCAAGCCCAGAGGGACAGAAGGCTACTCCTGGCTTTGGTGTGGCCTGGGGGGCTGTACTTGAGACTCACTTTGTCCAAGGACTATAATATTGCATGCCCCGACACCTGTGGGGCACAGAACAGGCTAAAGGGGACACTGGTGATCTTCATCTTAGTCCCCATCATTGTGGCTGAATTTCACTCTACAGCTTTCCAGGCCTTACTTGTCCTGACATCCTCCAACCTGAGAAATGAGTTAAAGTCAATACAGTTAAACCCACCCTTCACTCCCATTCGAGATCCTTGAAGGGAGATGGCGAGAAAGCTGAGGGACAGCAAGTGAAACAGTTTAAAAGGGCCTAGTCCTGCCGGGTCCTTCTCTCCCAGATGGAGTTTTGAGCCACCCCAGCTTCAGCTGAAGCCAGCGCCGCTGGAGGCCTACAACACTTCCCAAACACTTTCTCCAAGGAGGTTCCCTTCCTCTCTGACCCTTGGCCACCCTCTTCCCAATTTTCCCTTGTCCCTTTGGCTCTGGGAACCAATAGGGGTGGTGGGCCTTATGTGGGGGGGTCACAATTCTGTTTCTCTGTGCGTTTGAACCCCTCCCCCATTTCCTGTGTCCCAAATGACCTCACGGTCGTCCTTTTGGGGCACCTCCCTTGATTCCCAGGGCAGGAAGCAGGGGGGGGGCAAGAGAGAGCATCTGCGCTGGGGAATTGACACGAAGTGCGTGTGTCAAGCCTGGGGACCAGGGGTATTTCCCCGGGGGATCTTCTTCATCGGCTTGTATGTGGGGTCGAGGATGAGAGGGGGCTAGAGTTAAGTCCTTAAGCTCTTTAGCCAGTGTCTCATCTAGCGGCTCAGCTCATCCGGCTCTGCTGGGTGGGGGGTGGGGAGTGGACAGGGTGAATAATGGTTCCGATAACTCACCCCAGAGGTATCCCCAGGTTTTCCGAGAGATGCCCTTACCTCCCCCCGCCATCCGCCCCCACACCCAAACTGGGAGCTGTCCCCGCCAAAGCGAGAAGTCAGCGCCAGCCAGTGATGCCCTGGAGTGGGATTAGGAGGTCAGGGGAGGAGGGCGAGTCGTGGGACCCAGTTCCGCAGCAGTGTCCAGAGTTCTCCCTCAGGGTCGAACTCACCCCATCCCGCATCCCAAGTCCCCTCCAGGTCCGGGTTTCACTCACCGAGGGCACTCAGCCCCAGGAACAAAAACCGCAGCAAGTTGGTCACCAGGGGCCCCGGGAGGGAAATCATGGCCCTCCCTGGCCGGGACGGAGTCAGGGCGCCAGCTGCGGGACGCACGGACCTGCAGGTGCCGAGGCTGCGCGACGGCCGGAGCGTGCGCGGGAGCCGGGCCGCTGACACCCAGGGCGGCTCCAGCCCAAGTCTGCGCGCCTGTGTGCCAGTAGCGGGGTGGGGACCGACGGCGACAGCGGGGCGGGGCATTCGAGGGGGCGGAGAGGTCGCCGTCCTCCCGGGCGGGGCGCGCGGAGTCCGCCTCCCGGGGGCGCCCCCAGGGCGCGGACGGCGGGATCCTGAGGCCTCTTCCAGGTGTGGACGCAGGGAGGGGAGAGGTAAGCCCTGATGCCCCACGAGCCAGCCAGGGAGCAGAGGGGGAAGAGGAGGCTCCAGAACTATCCTGAGCCGTAACCTCCCCTTCCGCTGGGGTGGGATAGGAAGGGTTACCAGGAAGGGTGGGAAATTTGGGGACTATCCGAAGTCAGAACCACCCGTAACCCCTGACATGTAAACGCTCCTGGGCTCTGGCTCCAAGCTTGAGGGTGCCGCATCCCCGGCCCAATCAGGGCGGCCTTCCTGAAGGAGGAAGAGGGGAGCAGCGTTTTCCAGCTGCAGGGAGAGGCCGGAGCGCCGGCCGCGCGGGCTTCCTCGTACCGCGGGAAATCTGTGGCTTTCCTGGAGGCGGGGACTGCGCGGCCACCGGAGCGCCGCACCGAGGGCGACGGCAGAGGCCGCGCGGAAGCCCAGGGCGCCCCGGAACGTGCCAGCGCTGGCGGGCAGCGCGGGGAATCTTCACCTGCGGGCAGGAAAAAGCGCTCCGGGAGTTGCGCAGACCCCAACCCAGGCTGGAGGATTACCCCGGCCTGTGCCTCATACTCCGAGCAGGGAAGGTTGGCACAAGGTAGTCCCAGGAGCTGAACGGGAAACTGAGGAAACGTGCGTGCTGCTCCCAGCTTAGCCCCTGAAATGAGCGGCGTACGGGCCTGATGCTGACTGGGGAGGAGGGGCGGCTGCGGGAAGGAAGACAGGACAGTCCCTCCGTTTCTTCTTTATCCCCCGAATCTTCAGTGCCTCCCATCCCCGCAGTGAAAGGCTCAGGCGCGCTCTGATCCTTTCATTCCCGAGACTAGATCTTGCTCGCTGTGAATTGAATTTAACGCCCCCCTCCCCGCGCCATTCGGTCAAAAGGCACCTCTGCGCCCTCTGGCGGCCGCCGCTCCCTTACAGAAAGGCACGCACCTGTTCTTGCTTTTCTGTTCAACAGCCAAAAAAAAAAAAAAAAAAAGATGCTTCAAACATCCCAGCACAGCTCAACCACCCAGCAAAGGTCAGTGAGGGCAGAAAGCATAACAACGAATTCCTGGCGCTGCCCGCTCTGCGGTCTGGGAAGAAAAGCAGGTAGGCCTGCGGGATTCCATTTACTGCACATAGTTCTGCTGTTTTAACAGAGTGTAGTCCCTGGGCCCACACTTCACACAAGGTCTTTTTCTATACAGTGCCCCATACGCCCTCTCAGCTGCTTCTTCCTAGTGTGACCTGCCTGGCTCCTCTTCAAATACCTGCCATGCAGTGGCTTTGAGAAACGCCTATGCAAACACAAAACTGCTCATGCAAACCCTGGAATCTAGTACTTGGCAGCTCAGTGGCGGCAAAGACAACAGGGAGAGATACCTACCAGTCTCACACTCTTGTGTAGGGAACTACAAACTTGGACTTGGCCAAGCAGATTGTGTGGTGGGGTTGGGGGCTGTTGGTTTGGCTTTCCTATTTCATCACCCTCAAATTTTTCTTGGCTTTAGTCTGCATTGCAAACCATCTCTTGTAAACACCCCTCCTTTGTTTCCAGGCAAGTCACCCCAAATAAGTAACTCCTTCCAAGAGAGGAAGTACAAAGTCTTTTGGTTCTAACCCAGAAACACCAAGTATCTAATCACACAGGCTGTGCTTATCCTGATCAAGTGCTACGTAAGGTGTAGCCTCAACATTCATTCCCTGTAGCTAACTTTTCCTTCAGAATTCAGATCCCAAATAACTTGTGACATGAGAAGTAAAGCTGTGACCAATGATCTGTAGTCAGTGAATGTTTCCATGTGACACAGGGGCAGTCTCTTCAAGATTCTTTGACCCTAAAGAATTGTCCTCACTGTCTCCTGTCTCCTATTTCAGCTGTTTCTTTCTTCTGACCCTGAGGCAGTCAAGTCGTAGAAGTTAGCAGAGCAGCTCCATTACTTTGTGAAAGTTTTCGCCAAGATGCATTTTAGGGTGGACTGCTCTCCACCCTGGTGTAAATCATGAATGCTGACACAGATGATCTATGTGTGACCTGGGAACTGCTTACATAAACATGTGCAAGAGCTAGTTCATAGTTTCATATGTTAGAGACTTGCAGGTCATTAGTGTTTCTTCCAATGACATCTCATCTTAGATTTCGAAAGTCATTCCTAATATTTACCTTTACATTTGAATATACTTTCTCTGTCCCCCTTGAATCAGTTATAAGGCTTCATTAAGGTCTAAATAGTCCATTTCTTATTTTCAGCAGTGCTCATAGTTATCTGACATCCTGCTATCTTCTTTTCTAGACTGTTCTGGCCAAAGAGACTGGAGATCCAGTATCAGCAAGCTACTTTCTTGGTAAACCTCCGTTTCCCAATGCTCATCTTTGTCCTCTACCCTCACCCATCCCAAGGCAAACGGTGAAAACATCTATTGGATCCAGCCTTTGCTATCTTCTCCATGCTGCTCATAGTGAGTGGGTCTAGCAATGTCCCATTCTCAGTAATGTTTGGTAGGTCTAAAACATCCTCATGAAATGTTCCCCAAATGTTCTGCCCCAGCTAAGCAACTAATAACAATGGGAAGATGCAGAAAAAAAATGCATGGAGCATAATGTTAGTTTTGGGACTGGTCAGTGGCAATGTTTTAGAGATGCCATGAAGAATTCCTGGTAATAATGCTTTTTTCCTACAGCATTTAGCACTGAATACTATGAGATTATGGCTAAAAGATGGTCAAGACTGCCTCAGCCTTTAGGATCAGAATTCTAACTTCCAAAGAAAAGCAAACTCAAGAGAAATTTTCCTCAGGCCTCTGCCTATAGATGCTGCCCGGGGAGAACAGGTGCTACACTCAAAGCATTCTCATTTTATTTATATTCTCCCTGAACTAGTACCCAACTCCATAACCCCAGACTCAAATAACAGAAATAAAAGCCATCTCATTGATTATAAGCTCTCTAGTTATTACAAAAATAAATAAGCATCAATCAACCAACAGGCATCAGAATAAGAAAATCACTGATTTGAGAACATTCAGGCTGCACGAAAAGAACACTTTTTGTTAATATGTAACTATATCTTCAGTAGTATAGAAAAATGAGAAGAACGAGAGTTCTTACCTGGATTTGCGGCCCACTTAAAGCAGAGCACCTGAGAGATGCTGGGAAATCATAAAAATAAATAACCAATCTAACAAATTCCTGCCATGAGACCAAAGTGATCCTTGACTACTCTATTAGTAAGTGATTCTGAGCCAAGAGTACTAACCTGTAAGTGGAGTGGCGGTTGGCCCATTAGAAATCTCTGAAAGATCTAAACATGACAGTTACCTTCCTAATGGACTCATAGCTGTCAATTCCCTCTCCTAAAAAAATACTTTTGGGCTGGCCCCAGTGGCTCACACCTGTAATCTCAGCACTTTGGGAAGCCAAGGTGGGAGGATTGCTTGAGGACAAGAGTTTGAGACCAGCTCAGGGGAAACACAGCACGATCCCTGTCTCTACCAAAAAAAGAAAAAAAAAAGTGAAAAACATTGCTGGCGTGGTAGCACTTGAGCCTGTAGTCTCAGCTGCTCAGGAAGCTTTGAGGCAGGAGGATTACTTGAGCCCAGGAGTTCGAGACTGCAGTGAGCTATGAGTGTACTCCTGCACTCCAGCCTGAGTGACAGAGCAAGACCCTGTCTTAAAAAAAAAAAAAAAAATGTTTCTACTGGATCTTCCTTCCTTTTGAGAGATAGCAAGATTACATCAATTTTCCAGCTGTACTCCTTGAGAGCTGCCCCTGAGTACTGAGTGTAAAAGATGAGGAATGAGTCTTTTACAAATTGATGTACTTAGGGTCAAAAGGATTATCCTAGTCATTTTTCAAAGAATTACAAAATGAGATGTCCAGTGACCTTTGGTACTCTGACAATAAATAATGATATTGGTCAGTGAGGTATAGAGAATGAAAGGATGTGAAGATACCCTGCTTTGTTTGTTCTCTTCATTCTTAGCAGTCAGGTTAGAGCGCAGCCCCCACTGCCAGTGCAGCCACACTCTGCTACAAAAAGCTCAACTAGTACGCCAAGGGGCCAGGAATTACTTTAATTTTTTTTTTTTAAAAAAAGGTTTAAATGGCAACACAACTGTAAAGTTGGTACATCACAGAAACAAAGGTCTTTGCAGGCAATACTGATTGGAAATAGCAAAACACTTGGTTGGTGAAAAAAATGAAAATCTAAATTATATACAATAGTAGCTAAGGGTGATATTGAAAAAGTCTTTTTAACTGTGAATCAAGATTTAACTTGCCATTATCTATTGCTTATTTATTCAGGGTTGTAAATATTACTTATATAGCATAGAGATGTGTAAAAATGAAACATTGTGAAAAAAATACAATTTTTCAATTTCATATGAAACTCAAAGTATAAGTT
This sequence comes from Hylobates moloch, assembly GCF_009828535.3. Lineage (NCBI taxonomy): Eukaryota > Metazoa > Chordata > Mammalia > Primates > Hylobatidae > Hylobates > Hylobates moloch. The sequence continues at coordinate 97,421,563 of NW_026652286.1, forward strand.
TTGTCCAATATGGAATGTACCTACATTTGTTTATATTAGGGCTCTAAAATCCATTTAAAAATTGTTTTTCTGTTTATAAAAAAGAAATAGCTGACCCACCATGCAAGTTCGCTATATATCTTGCTTGCTCGAAATGAGCATTTTCAGGTGAGGTCTGTTTTTTCTGGCCCAAGTCTACTATGATTCCTTAGAAGTCGTACTGGCCCAATTGAAGAAAGGGTTTCCATGAAGATTCTGATGGTGGCATCTGGATGAGGGGTGGTCTGGGTAATGGGAAGTGAGTAGAGAAGAAGGAGCTAAGAGCCCAAATCCTTATGAAGGATGACATTCAGTTGTTAAATTTTAAAGGGTATCCAATGGCTTTTTCCAGGCACTCAACTAAAGAGCCTGCGGAAAGAAAATCCCTCTCTACTTCCACAAATTTGATGTAGATGGATTTGGGGGAAACTCCGGGATCCACAATACAGTTCTGAGACAAAAACCCATTAATACCAACCCAATCTTTGCTGAAGGTTTTGGTATTCGCTTGGAAATGTAAAAATAAGCACTGCTGTAGAGTCCTGACCTCAGCAATCCCGAGGTAGCAATAGATAATTCGGGTGGGTTCTATTTCCACCTGTAATGAGGCTTGTGCTGAAAGGGTTTCCAGGTCAACCCGGCCCTCTTTTCCTGGGTCCAGGGAATGTTGCTCCACGTGTGGTGAGAGGGGCCTCTCAATACATTCTTCATAGCCAATGGCATAAAGGCCTGGGCTTTTAGGAATACCCCCAGGCAATAAATACTGAACAACATTCCCACCAGTTGGTTTGGAGTGGGCAATGGGTATCCAGTCAATTTCCATGTGCAGCTCCAAGCACCTAGCTTCGCTAATAGTGATCTCTAAAAATTTGTAGTAAACATTTTTCCAGTTCATTTTCTGCACTCGGGTCATAATGATCCGTCCTTCAGGCTTCTCAGAGTTGAAGTACTCCCGAAGTCGCTTGCCAAGGGGCACCTGGGAGCTGATCTCAGCATAATGGTAACGGATATCCTCTTTCCAACGGGTGTTATAACCAATTCCAAAAATGGCCAGTTTATTAGAAAGATGGAGCCTTGAAAAGTCTGTCCAGCTCTGAAAAAGTTCCCATTTCAACTGTACCGATTCCAAAATCTGTACAATATTCTGCATGATGTCTCTCTTCCTGGAAAGAGAAATAAAAGTCAAATTCCCTAAGTATCTAGAACAGCGGTGTCAGATAGAACTTTCTGTGATGATGGAAATAGTTCTGTATCTGCTGTCCAATATGGTTGCCACTAGAATATAAAATGCGGCTGAGGTATTACATTTTTAATTATATTTAGTTTAAAATTACATTTAAATAGCCACATATGACTAGTAGCTACTGTACTGGGCAGTGTAAGTCTAGACAATCAACCTACTAAAATGAAAAGAAACACACCCCTAGCAAGTTTCTAAGAATTAATGATAAACTGCTTTCCATGCCTTCTACAGCCTCACTGTATAATCAGAATCAATACCTTAGACTCTAGGATTTCAGAAATCTATAGATCATAATATTTTAAAGTGGCTATTATGTCTATGATGGCCTTCAGACCTAACTACCTACCAAAATAAGGTGAAAAATGCTGTATTTAGAAAAGAAAAGTATCTGGCGTCATTTAAAATAATTAACAGCTTCATTTCTAACCTGGAAATTCAGAAAGTCCAATAATGGGATTTGTGTGTGCTGTGGGAAAATATACAACTGATTATGACTAATGACCTTTTTAAAATGACATTTTCTATTTATCTGAAATTCATTACTAATCCCAAAATTAATAGAAGTCAGGTTAGCACAGAATTAAGATCTGGGAATTCAGATGGAAAAGGCTCACATTAGGCTTAGATTTCAAGAGAGCAACATTCAAGTTAATAAATTGAGACTGTTCTAGAAAACCCTTTATAAAGGGAAGCAAAAATATAGGAATTATTTCAATTTTGATTCATATACTTAACAGAAGAAGACAGAAAATGCTGGAATTTTTATTTCACAGGCTGCTTAAATCATGTAATTTGTATATATATGAAGCTATATAAAGTTTGCTTCTCAAGTACAGCAAAACTTTGATACTGGAAGATTGGTTTGTTAAATATTAACTTGGCAGCAAACTACTACCCTCCACATCAATTACAGGTTTAACCTATAAAAACACTCAACTACCACACTTACATACCATCATACACAGGCAAGAAAGGCGGGTGTGCGTGCTAACAGCTTCTTGAAAAAAGGCTCTGCAAGGAGCTTGATCCTTGAGACTTCTCCTGTTACATTCTCATACCTTCTAGGGGAGGAGCTTTGGGAACATTCTGGGGAGGCTTCACATGGCCATTCTCAGTCTGTCCTCTCACTCTCCTTGACTTTCTTTGCAAGATGGCAAAGAATTAATATTTTGTTATCAGCTGCTTCTTGGAGCTAAGACTGCCCTGAATTTACCCTCTATCCTTTAGTTTGTCTTGAAAGCTTTCAAGTATGAGAGTGGCTATCTAGATGAAATCACTACATTCTTGGGGAATTATTCCTCTTCTCAGAGGAGACAAAAGCACTTGGTCAATTTTAGGATGTCTGATTGTGGTGCTTATGAGGCTAAGACATAGACCATATTTCTGCATAGGTCGATGCTTTAAAGAAAAATTATCTTTCATAGCTACCATCTTTCCCTGCCCTCCTTTGAAATGTTTTATTGATCTTACAGAGGACTATGCTAAGGAGTTGGGATGGAGAGCAGAGATTTTTGTCTATTATGCTCAATGAAGTATCCCAATGCCTGACATATAGTAGGCACTTCAGAAATGTGTGTTGAATAAATGAGCAGACTAGGGGATTAGCTAGGTTCAGCTAATCCCACCTATACCTACAGAGAAAAAGAAATCCCATGCCCAAATCACATTATTTTATTCAGCACTGTCATGGCACTAATGCTATAGTTAGACCCTGCAAATAACCGTTTTAAAGAAACTCTTGCACTGGAAAATAAATGGCCTACCCAGACCTTGTCCAGAATCTCACCCTGAGAGCTAAAACCTGGAGGAGAGGCAGCACAGGCTGGATATTTCTGCAGAGCCTGTCAGTTTCCTGCCCTGCTGATCTGAGCCTGAAGCTGATTTGGGCTCAAGAGTCAAACCAGCATTTCAAAGCTCTGGAGCACAATGAGAACTAGACTCAGTTATTTAAACAATTCCTGCGAACTCACAATGAGAACTAGACTCAGTTATTTAAACAATTCCTGCCAACTGTCTGTGAGATTTCCTGGTTTTTGAAGTTCCAATCACCAGAAAAGTTTAAGTGGTTTGAGGTTGGTGACATGAAATCCATAAAATTTGAGTTCATTCCTAGTTATACCAACTGGGCCTCCCTTGAAGGTCCTGAATGATTATAAGGAAGAGATAGGACACTTCAGTGAAAAAATCAGTGACTTTTTTTGGAGAATAAGGGTTTGAAGGTATAGATTTATAATAACTTATTTTTTTTTTTTGGAGATAGGATCTTGCTCTTCACCCAGGCTGGAATGCATGACTCACTGGAGCCTTGACCTCCCAGACTCAAGTAACCCTCCGCCTCAGCCTTCTGAGTAGCTGGGACTACGTGCATATGCCACTATACCCAGGGAATTTTAAAAATTTCTGTAGAGATGAGAGTCTAGCTATGTTGCCCGGACTGGTTTTTAATTCCTGGGCTCAAGCAATCCTCCTGTCTTGGCCGCCCAGGATGCTGGGATTACAGGCATGAGCCACCGCGCTTTGCCTTGTAATAACTCACATTTTTTTTCGAGACAGAGTCTTACTCTGTTATCCAGGCTGGAGTGCAGTGGCACCATCTCGGCTCACTGCATCCTTTGCCTCGAGTTCCAGCGATTCTTGTTCCTCAGCCTCCCGAGTAGCTGGGATTACAGGTGTGTGCCACCACACCCAGCTAAATTTTTTTTTTTTTTTTGAGACAGAGTCTTGCACTTCCATGTCCTGGGTTCAAGCAATTCTCTTGCTTCAGCCTCCCAAGTAGCTGGGATTACAGGCACCCGCTGCCACGCCTGGCTAATTCTTTGTATTTTTAGTAGAGACAGGGTTTCACTATGTTGGCCAGGCTGGTCTTGAACTCCTGACCTCGTGATCTGCCTGCCCCGGCCTCCCAAAATGCTGCAATTACCGGCGTGAGCCACTGCACCCAGCCTACTTTTTGTATTTTTAGTAGAGACAGGGTTTCACCATGTTGGCCAGGCTGGTCTTAAACTCCTGACCTCAAGCGATCCACCCACCTCGGCCTCCCAAAGTGCTGGGATTAAAGGCGTGAGCGTGAGTCATCACGCCCAACTTATTTTTTACAACATTAATCAGTTTCCCTTTCTTTGGTACACTTTGATGTCACACTCCTAAAAGACAACTACTTCCCAATAAGAAATGGCCTTAAACTTACTGATGTGGGCGATTAGCTTCTTTTTTGAGGAATGAAATAATGGCTACAATTTGGGGGAAAAATTCCTCATCCCTGAACTCTCACCCTCTTCCCAGACATGGAATCAGATGACAATGGGAATTCTTTGATTCCAAAGAGAGACTCTGAAAAAGAAATGAGCATTTACAAAGGGGAGGTGGTAGTGGTGGCTTGCTGAATAAAAATAACTAATGTGGCCGGGCGCTGTGGCTCACGCCTGTAATCCCAACACTTTGGGAGGCCGAGGCAGGTGGATTACTTGAGGTCAGGAGTTCGAGATCAACCTGGCCAACATGGCAAAACCCCATCTCTACTAAAAATACGAAAATTAGCCAGGCATGGTGACGCACCTGTAGTCCCAGCTACTCGGGCTGGAATTACAAGTGCTTGCAGTGAGCCAAGATTGCACCACTGCACTCCAGCCTGGGTGATGGAGTAAGACTCTGTCTCAAACAAACAAACAAACAAAAAACAACTAATGCTTTCTTGTTGTGCTATCACAATGCTTTCTTGTTACCTATCACAGCCCTTTTTGCCTCTTCTCTACCATCTCTCAGACATTAAGATCACATGTGTGGGATGAAGCACTCAAGAATAAGTGGGTTCTATCAATGCTCCAAGGTTAACAGGCGAAAAAAATGAATGGGGTTCCTTACTTTCCCCATAAATTTTCTGTCAGTATATTCTCCTCAGTAATTGTATTTAATCAGGGACTCACTTAAAGCTATTAAAAAGAACCATAAATATAATGTCACTGGTAATTCCAAGAACTACGATGTCCTTGCACAAAAGATAATGCTAAACTCGGGGAAGATCAAGTTGTGTGGACCAGGGAGGACTCTGTCCCTGGACTTTCTTAGTCTTTCCTCTAGCAACTGCTTTCTTCTCCAAATGTATAATAGGTCATCTAAGAGTTTTCTTTTTGATTCCCAAAATACTTCAGGTGTCCCTCTGGTCTGCCTATCATTTCACCTAACCTCAGATAAACTCAGGTTCCTGTGACTCATCTTTGTGCCTTAATTAAACATCCAGATGTCCACATCCACACACAGGCAAACACCATAGACACGCCTGTTTTCCTGTAACACATTTATTTCTTCTTCTATACAAAATTCTCAACATTTAGATAATCACTGGAAGGGTTAAGCTAAGATACGAAAGAATGTATAGACATCTGGCTGGGTGCAGTGGCTCACGCCTGTAATCCCACCACTTTGGGAGGCCGAGGTGGGCGGATCACCAGGTCAGGAGATCAAGATCATCCTGGCTAACACAGTGAAACCCCGTCTCTACTAAATACAGAAAAAATTAGCCAGGCTTGGTGGCAGGCGCCTGTAGTCCCAGCTACACTGGAGACTGAGGCAGGAGAATGGCATGAACCCCGGAGGTGGAGCTTGCAGTGAGCAGAGATCGCACCACTGCACTCCAACCTGGGTGACACAGCGAGACTCCGTCTCAACGAAAAAAAAAAAAAAAAAGAATGTATAGGCATCACAGTTCCTGGAATTACCAGTGATGCTATGTTTGTGATGCTTTCTAACAGCTTTAAGTGAGTCCCTGATTAAACCTAAAGAATGAGGCTGGGCGCGGTGGCTCACGCTTGTAATCCCAGCACTTTGGGAGGCCGAGGCGGGCGGATCACGAGGTCAGGAGATCGAGACCACGGTGAAACCCCGTCTCTACTAAAAATACAAAAAATTAGCCGGGCGTGGTGGCGGGCGCCTGTAGTCCCAGCTACTCGGAGAGGCTGAGGCAGGAGAATGGCGTGAGCCCGGGAGGCGGAGCTCGCAGTGAGCCGAGATTGCGCCACTGCACTCCAGCCTGGGTGACAGAGCGCTCTGTCACCCAAAAAAAAAAAAAAAAAAAGAATGAATAGACATGCCTCCTTGGTGAATGGCCGGAACTTTCATAACATGTCTAAATATTTTCTGATCTTCCCAATGGTCATTAAACTTAGGCAGACACACTTTCTGGAAAGGTGAAGCATCTACTTACTGTGCTTCTTCAGAAGACTCTTGTTTTATTTTTAATGTTCTCTTTGTGACAGGTATTTCATCTGAAAAGCAAAGATTTTGAAACAAGTTATATTTTCCTAAGTGGTGGCATGCATGTATGTAGATAAGTAGCTATGTTTACTGATCATTCCATACTTTCCAAAACCAGGCTTTTATTCTAGTGTCAAACACTGTCCAATGTCAGATTTATAAATATAGCTCTTATATAATGAGATGCATACATTTATATGCAAGATCAGAAACCAGCTCTACAAGTATAAAATTCTTCAAGGTCACCAGTGGATTTCTAGCTAGGAGCTTAAAGCTTAATTTCACTGCAGACATGATTTTAAAAGGCCAAGAATAAAAATAATTCTGTTCTATTTAGATTTTCTATGTAGGTTTTACAAAGCAATTATTCCCCCAATGTCAGGATCAACATATTCTGCATATTGCTTTTTCCCCAAAGGTTTGAGTGACTTAACTCTCTACAGCAAAACCAGTGTTATGGAATGCCAAAGTAATTTAGACCTTATTACTCCTTTGAAATTAATCGGTAGTGATCGCTTACCATCTACCCCTTTTATTCTTCTAATCGTTAAGTCCATCTCTTATATGCTGTTAGTCTTATAGTTTTATAACCTTTTTCTTCTTTGACTCTCTTCCAATATTTGAAGAGTATTTTTAAAACAACATTGCTAAGAAACATATTAGCATTTAGTCCTTTTTCTTTGGAATTAACATTTTTCTATCATCAAGAATTTGGTAAAAAACAGAACCCGTGGACTTTGATCTGAAGCTCCGGGAGCATGTTTATACTGCCAACCCTACTGCCAACCCTACTTACACTTCCCTGGGGGCTGCCTGAGTACCAAGGGCTGGGAGCAAGAACATACCCTTCTAAGCGAGCACTCATTACATAACCTGCTGTTAATGTACAATGGCTGATTGATCAGTACTTCCAAATTATGAAATCAAATTATGAAAATAGAAATTGGAGCATGTAATGCGCAAAGAAACAGAACAACCCCACAACTACATATATACTCTTAGTTAGGCCTCATAAGTTTAGATTTGATGACCAGGAATTTTATTTTCCATTTTTAGTGCCTATGACTGTATAAATAATTCCAGCTACTGTTGGGATGGGATCCCTTAAGAAGTGTGAAGGAGCATGATCACACAGTTCAAATAACAGCTCTGTTCAAGATAAATGGAGGCTTCCCCTCATTTTTTGTTCAGGCTCAAGTCTGGGAGAAGAACCTTTTCCAAATCATAAACAGAAAAGAAAAATGTATTTGGGATAAAGGAAGGAATTCCTAAAAACAACATCTACAGCAGTTGGGCCAAGAGTCATTATCTTAGCAGTCATCTTAGAACTGGAAGGTACAGGATATTTAGAATTGCACAGGACGTTACCTGTCACTGAGTGTACTTGTATAGCTCAGAATTAGAAATTCTTCTGTGTCTTTGGGAATCCGGCTGGTAAACAACTTGCCAAATGAACAACACCAAGCACCAGTTGGCAGTTTAAGGCTAAACCAAGGATGCCCATATTGTCCCAAATAGACTGGGACATGCAAATTCATAAAAGACATACAAGGCAGAGATGCCCTTTATGCCTTATGCTGACCACTACAGGGAATAGTACCAAAGATATTTATAGGTAATAAGTATTGGTGCACATACATAAAGGTATATAAATATACACAAACATAAGCATCATCTATGTTGGCTTTCTTACCCAATTCCTGATCTGTTGGATAGCCATGGAGATCCTGACTGTGGTTTCCCCAGTCCTCCTGTGAATAGTCCTCCATAGTGCTGCCATCTGACTCCAGCTCCTGGTACAAGCCACTACTGTTAATAAGTACAGGCTGGCAGGGCTGAGCATCCCATCCTCCCTGACCAAACACCTGTTCCAACTGTTCAAATGTGTAACTGCTCTTTCTTTTCCCAACACCATGTTCTTTCACCCGACTGTAACACCTGCGAAGGGTCTAAGACACAAAGTCTTTTGTTATTCCTTTAAAGCTGTACTTCCTCTTCCAGGTACGGACCACAGATATTAATTACTATTAGACAGACACAGACAGACAAACATAGACACATTGTTACAGGAATGCTAGATTTCAAATTCATTATTATATTAGAAAAAAATACTAATTTAGCATTTACTCAAACATGTTATAATTAAAACAATTATTTTGCAATTAATTATCCATTAAACAACAAGAAACATTACAACATTATTGCATGTACCCCATACACATATTTTTATACCCCCACCCCCATTTAAAAAGAATAAGGGGGGAAAAAAACAAGAAATACCAGCCAGCCAATAGGATGCACACCTGCCACAGAAGAGAGAGAGTTGCTGTTGTGCCCAGAATTTGGAAAAAGTGAGGGAAGGGAGGACAGAAAGAAGAATTTCCCAAAGCAAAGAATACCTGCCTTACTCTTGATTAAGAAGGAATGAATATAGGGTAAAAATAATTGCCTAAACAAATTAGCTAGTAAAATATATTACTTACATAGTTGTATTCCTTACTAACTCAGTCTTTGTGGAAGCCGCTAGAATTTAAAACAGAGGTCAAATCAATAATGCTACAAATTCCAGGACTCAAACATCAATGATCAAGAAACAGTACACTAATACCTACGTCTAAAACTAGTCAATCTACTAGTCTATTCTACCAACTTGAGCTGCCAGCTAAACAAACCAACAAATGAAGCCAGTGATTTCTTTCTGGGGAGAAGGACGGGACAGAGGGGTGTTATTTCACTTCCTTTTCTGCCATGTGGCACACAGCAAATAAATATCATTATGCAAATCCACAGATAAAACCTGAATAATTTTATTCTCTTGTACAACCCTGCCATTTTTACCATGGTCTTTATTTCTAACACATATTTCCGATTATTAGCCCAGTTTCCTGAATTTAATGGTACATCTTATGCTATCTTATATGGCATTTCAAAAGCTAAATCAAGGGCTTAATCTCAGCTTCCAAATTTAGTTAAGATGCAACCAGTCTCTATCCCATCTCTGCCTCCCTTTGTTCCTTCTAATGTCCCTTCTACTTTACTGAGTTTCACTAATAATTTTCTTGAAATAAGATCTCTTTTCCCTGGTGGCTACCAAATACTTTCTAACTCAACTGTTCAAAAGTAGTTCAGCTCAGACTTAATTTATAGGCATTGCCAGACTAAATTTATCCTAAACGTGAGATTGCTCTCCATAAGCCAATATGTTAACTATTTTCACCAAACTAAAACAACTCTTAATAATCTCTATAGAGCCTCCAAAGAAGTTCAGTCTCTTTATTTATCTATTTTTTGAGACAGCACTTCACTCTTGTTGCCCAGGCTGGAGTGCAATGGCGCCATCTCGGCTCACTGCAACTTCCGCCTTCTGGGTTCAAGCGATTCTCCTGTCTCAGCCTCCCAAGTAGCTGGGATTACAGGCATGCGCCACCCTGCCTGGCTAATTTTGTATTTTTAGTAGAGACGGAGTTTCTCCATGTTGGTCAGGCTGGTCTCGAACTCCTGACCTCAGGTGATCCGCCCGCCTTGGCCTCCCAAAGTGCTGGGATTACAGGCGTGAGCCACCGCACCCAGCCAGGAAGTTCAGTATCTTTAAATCACAGTTGACAATCTACAAGACACTCTATCAGATACGTTAAAAAATTGTCCCTTGAAGCCAGAAATCTAGATGGGTAAAAGGAATAATAAAAGAATGACATGTGTGATCTTCCTCACACAAAAACAGAGCAACTATTAAGAGTCTCCCACCCTAAAGCCAGCCGGCCTACCCCCTGCACAAGCACCTGCCTCATTCTCCCTTTCTTGAGGTCTCTTCTGGAGCCTCAAATGATGCCTTAGAGAACTGAAGTTTCCAACAATACACTCTTTTTAAAAGTGTTTCTTCTTCCTCTTTGTAAAAGATAGTCACAATTACATAAAACAAAATTTTCTAGAACAAACCAGAAATACGAACTTGGCAAATGTGTGTCATGGGCAAACCTTCCAATGGAAGGAGACAAATGCCTGCGGCAGAGCTCATTTGACTTTCTACACATTCCCCCTTTCCCAGCGCCCTCTGCCCTCCTTGCAGGGATTGGAATTTGAATTCCAAACATCCCTTGCCAATTTATTTTTATCTCACAATGTCTAGTTTCTGCCTCCAAGAACACCCCAACCACTCTTTTCAACTCCTCCAAGGACCGTAAATGGAGAGTCCCAACCATGTCCCTTTCACCCTTCCAAGGCCATAAATGGAGAAGGAAACCATGCCACTGCTCACTACTTACTGACTGTCTGGAGACAAGCATTCAGCACACACAAGGGCCCAGCTGGCTCTGTTGCTGAGGGTTATTTCAGAAGCCAGGGAATAAAACTAACATTCCTTTCAAGAAAGGTACCACACTTAACAAGAAGTGACACAAGCATAAGCAAAGCCACCAATCTCTGGCGATAGACATGGTAGGAAACCACAGAAAAGACTCTTACTGTCTTTGGAACAACCAAATTGAGCTTAATACTTCACTTGGCTTATGTAATTGTGAATAAGGAAACTAGCAGTATCTAATGGTTACAGATATGGAAGAAAAGTCAGGTGATACATTTTACAATTTATCAAAAGACACTAACAGATCTTGCTACCTCTTACTTTGTAGTGTACTTTTGTAATACACTTGAATAGTGCACCATGCTAGTATGTAAAATATCTATCAGGGGCCTGAAGGAAAGATGCTTGGTAACTTTTAAATCCATGATAGGAATTTGATGTATTGAAATCATGTTAAAAAAGATTTCCCAACTGATTTTAACTCTCTCAAGATATAAATGCACTTAAGAGGTAACTTCTGGGTTCAGTAAAGACCACAGATCCAAGGAGAGGCTATTTAAATCACATCAACTAAGAAAAAAAACAGTAAGAACTGAAACTTCGGCTTGACTGGTACTGTAAGAAGCACTGGGATTCAGTTAAACTTGAGGGAGTTTAGAGATGGATAAAAAGGAACTATGGAGACTTTCCAATTATCACCCACAATAAAGCAAAAAAGGTTACACTTTCCACACTCTAAATTAGCCAAAGCATGTAATTAAGACTGTGCGTGTCAACAGTCCTAAATAAACCAATTTAAAAACCTACTCTAGAGCTGGGATTACAATAATGCTCAGAAAAACGAAGCCTCAATTCCCATTTCAGACAGCTCTCAAATCCAACAAGAACCTCAATTTGGCTTTCTTAGAGAACCATGTCCTATTCAACACAAAAATCTTGCTTCCCTTTCTTCTTCCTTTATTTTACTCATCCTAGAAATTTGTAGTAACTTAAGCTTAATAGTTTCTAAAAATTAAGGTCTGGGGCAGGGGCAGAAATGTGCTTAAAGTTATTAAAAACTATTCTATTCACAATTAGAGATTGTAATTTTCCTGACTGTCGGAAATCTCCCCGGTAAATTGACATAATGCTGTTGTCTCCCCCTGGAGGAAGAGTCGTGAGAGAATACTGTATCCTGAACGAAGCTGTAGGGATAGAGGTCAGGAGGGGTCAGGAAAACCTGGACTGAAGAACTAAAGCATAGGTAACAACTTGATCGGTGGTCAACCCAGAGGAGTTCATGGTATTTGATTTGGAAGCAATGGCAAGAGAATGCTTACTAAATCCACCATGCCAAGTGCTTCATGACTGTGAAGGGAAAAGAGCCAGAGAAAAGACTTCAAAGATGTCCCATTACCAAAGCAGGGAGAAAAATAAGATGGCTGACAACTGACAATTTATAGGACAGAGTGAAAGTTTTGCCAAAGTTTAAGATTAGAGTAAAAGGAAATGAGAGAATAAAAAGATGACATTCATTGTGGATGAATGTATGGGGAGTCTATGGGGGAGGGGGAAGGTAAACAAAGGCAGGAGTTTTAGATTGGCAGGATTGGGGGTTTAACGGCAGCAATGCAGAGAAAGACCCAGGGTTACAGTACACGTAACATTAAATACAGTGCACAATGCAGCTATCTTGCCAAAGTAAGTAAATCCAGTATTGGGTTGTATAAGCAGAGGAATCACATGTAAGCTATGAAGGTGGCTCTTCCTCTCTATTCAGCACCGGTGAGGCCACAGCTGGAGCACAGCATTCAGTTCTGGGCATCGAACCAGCTACAAGAGAGGGAAATTGTAGAGTTCAGAAAAGGGCAAATAAAATATTGAAAGGCTTGGAAAATAAGATCTATAAGCAGGGACAGTGGTTTCATCAAAGCCCTTCCTGGCATTATCTAAGCTACTTTTGGGGTGAGATTAAGGTTTATTTTGCTTTAGTGTCCTCCAGTCCTTTGACTTTCAGGAAATGGGAAGAATTAAATTCTTCCCTGGTAGGGCAAAGTAGAAAACAAACTAAATAAATCATAAAGGCATATGCCAACCAATTCCAGTATTGGCTTAATAATTTTCTCAAAGTTTGCCCCATTTCATACAATCATAAAATATTCACCAGGACAAAAACACTGTTCTAGCTAACTGACCATATATGGAATGGAGCATTATAATGTGGAGGAACAGAAATAAGGCATAACAGCTATACAAATGTATTGTTTAGAAAACATTGGCTTGATCAGTCTAAGATGTCAGATGAAAAATAAAGTCAATCTGCAAGGACAGCTTAGTTATAATAGCAGGAAACAATGTTACAAGAAAAAACAAGCAGTGAAACAGATTTTCAAATGCAGCTGTCAAGCTGGCCACACTAGAAATGGATTACATAGTTATCTTAATCCACTGCCAAGTACACATGATAAATTTGAGATTCCTTTTACCCAAATGATCAAAGAGCACACTTATTCACAAACAAGGCCTTAAAAATCACATATTATGCTCCACGAGAGATGAAGAAATTACGTTGGGAGTAAATTTCCAGTGACTAATTTTCTTATAAAATTGTTAAAAATGATACCTCAGACTAAAGCAGATTTGTATTTTGAAGCAACAAAGATCTCTGCAAAACAGATCTTTCTTATTCCTTTGAAGTTACTACTGTAACTGTTAAAACTAGTTGCTCGTAGTTAATTGAGGCAACAAAACAAAACACCATTTAATATCTTTAAGAAAAACATTAATTTCTTGAGCTATATTTTGTTACTGTGAGCATAAAAGTAGGAGAGAAAATATGTAGCATACATAAATAAAAAAACATTTCTGCACACAGTAAGAAAGATGTTAAGAATCTAGCATAAATTTCTATATACATCTTTTGACAAAGAGCTGTAACTAATGATTAGGAAATTACTTAAGGCAAAATCCATCTGGGGCCAGCAGAACTTTTGCTACCTTTTTTCTTAGGTTTTCTGTTCACTGACATCTGACAAACTGACTTGCCAATCCCCTAAATCCTTTAAAACCAACCAAACAAAAAAGCCCCAACAAAGTAAAACCAAAAAGAAAAATGTAGCAAACTTGTTTCACACGTACTGCTACAGAGCAAGTTTTGGCAAATACAAAATGTTTTTACTCTTCAATCTTCTGCTTTTCCTTTCCAGGGCAGAAGTTCTTAACCTTTTTGAGTCATGGATCCACTCCTCAGAAAAATGCACACATACACAACCTGTCCCATACAATTTCAAGGGGGTACCTGGACTCACTAAAGAGCCCACATAAGAACCTCTTGTTAAAAAATTCTGCTCTACATTATGTAGTTCTTTCCTCCATAAAATATAACATACATTAGTTTGAAACCCTAAAATAAGGTAAACTTGTATCTTAGATTTTATAGGAGATTCTAAAGATTGGAACAACTACTTTAAGTACAATTATCAGTTCACTCACTATCCTGTTCATTTAGATAAAGCAGCATTAATATTTCCTTTAAGAGGTAAATTAGCCAAATTCCTGTTTCTTGAAGGAAATAATTTCTATCAGTAAAAGCATACAAGGGCCGGGTGTGGTGGCTCATGCCTGTAATCCCAGCACTTTGGGAGGCCAAGGTGGGCGGATCACCTGAGGTCAGAAGTTTGAGACCAGCCTGGCCAATATGGCATAACCCTGTCTCTACTAAAAAGACAAAAATCGGCTGGGCGTGGTGGTGGGCACCTGTAGTCCCAGCTACTCAGGAAGCTGAGGCAGGAGAATCACTTGAACCTGGGAGGTGGAGGTTGCAGTGAGCCAAGATCGCGCCACTGCACTCCAGCCTGGGCGACATGAGCAAGTCTCTGTCTCAAAAAAAAAAAAAAGTGAAAGCATACAAGGATATTACTTTACTCTTCTAAAAAATATAGCACTTCTTTCTACCTGCTGGGCAAGAAATCTTTTTTCTGAAGTAATAATTAAGCAATATTAAATGATTTGTTATGCTGATTATCTGTTCCAACTGCATCACACAGTACTTGATCACTTATTATCTGATTAACTTATCAATATAGATGCCAGATAAACTACCTCAAGTAACAACTTAAAACAGAAAAACACACATCCAGAAACAATTATAGTAAAGTAAGTCTTGACTACGTTCCTTAGTAGTCTCTATGGCTAAGCCCTCACATCTTCCAGCTTTAACACTGCCTAATGTCTAAAGGGTCTCACAGGAATAGGCAATGTCTACAATAATTCAATACTCAACCCAATGGGATCACAGTCTAATCTGTGACTCTATTAAAACTGTTCCTGTTGTGATCATCAATGTCTTTTTTTTTTTTTTTTTTGAGACAGAGTCTCGCTCTGTTGCCTAGGCTGGAGTGCAGTGGCACAATCTGGGCTCACTGCAACCTCCGCCTCCTGGGTTCAAGTGATTCTCCTGCCTCAGCCCCCCGAGTAGCTGGGACTACAGGCACCCACCACCACGCTCAGCTAATTTTTATATTTTTAGTAGAGACAGGATTTCACTATGTTGGCCAGGCTGGTCTCAAACTCCTGACCTCAGGTGATCTGCCCGCCTTGGCCTCCCAAAGTGCTGGGATTACAGGCGTGAGCCACCACGCCTGGCCAATGTCTTCTTAATAACTGAATGGTCCTCAAACTTTGTCCTTAACTCATTTGACTTCCCTGTAGCATTTCATACTCTTCATCACCTGCTGATATCACTGTCTTTGGCAAATGTCTCTTTATAACACTTTTTGTAATATACTGATCCACTAAAGGTGGGTGGAATTGCCTAAGGTTCTAATTACAAACCAGGCTCCATCTTCTAAACATTATGGAGCTGGACTCATGTGGCTCATGCCTGTAACTCCAGCACTCTGGGAGGCCAAGGCTGGAGGATGCTTCAAGGCCAGGAGTCAAGACCAGCCTGGTCAATATAGCAAGACTTTGTCTCTACTTAAAAAAAAAAAAAAAAAAAATTAGTCTGGGTGTGGTGGTGTGCACCTGCAGTCTCAGCTACTGGGGAGGCTGAGGCAGGAAGATCCCTTGGGCTTAGCAGATAGAGGCTGCATTGAGCCATGATCACGCCACTGCACTCCAGCTTGGGAAACAGAGTGAGACATAATACAAGTTCTGAACATAAAAGAACCTTAGAGATCATCTAGTTCATCTTCCTCACTTAACAAATGAGGAAGCAAGGCCCAAAGATACGTATTCCCTTAAGAGGAGTTTGGCATATGAAAATTATCAAATGCCACTTAAGAAACTTTAATGTTTCCTAAGAAGTGATTTCACGAGACTGTAAGCTCCATGAGGTAAGGATTTTATCTACCTTGGTTGTCTCTATTCCCCAAGCCCAGAACAGTGCTTATCACATGAGGCTTATTCAAAATATATATTTATTCAATACATAAATTAAGCTAATTTTAAAGTAGTAAATCACTAGCAAGAGGATAACATTTTTCTTAGCAAAGAACATCAGAAAATTCATTGCTTAACTAAAACAAATTATAAAATCAATGAATCTTGATGGGCAGGGCTCCTGAAACCTTTTGAAAATAGCTGGGCAAGGCTATTTTAAAAATATCTATCATTCTTGTTGTTATACCTTTCTTTGGGCAGGCAGGCCATGTGCCAAAGGGAGCTCTGCAGCCCTGTCCAAATTTTATTTCTTATGCCTTACAAAGTAAACAAGCAAATGAAATATTCAAGAATGTAAGGTAGTTCTGTCAAAGACAGGAAGGGGGAAAGACTCAATTGTTTCCTGATTTTAATAGGGTCAAACAGAATGACCACCACAAACGAAGAGATCTTACCGCTCTGGAGCCTCAGTCTTTATGGGGAACTGTCCAGGACTGAATCCTATCAGCTTGCACTTCATTCTGAATCTGGCTATCAATGACTCACTCACTTTGGTTTATAACTGGTCAATACTGCCTCCATGAGAAGAGATTCTTGCCTAGAATATATATTAGTAATTCAGGGCCAGGTTCAGTGGCTCAAGCCTCTAATCCCAGCACTTTTGGAGGCCAAGGCAGGCAGATCGCTTGAGGCCAGGAGTTCTAGACCAGCCTGGCCAACAGGAGAAACCCTGTCTCTTCTAAAAATACAAAAATTAGCCGAGTGTGGTGATGCACTCCTGTAGTCCCAGCTACTCAGGAGGCTGAGGCATGAGAATTGCTTGAACCCAGAAGGGAGAGGTTGCAGTGAGCTGAGACTGTGCCACTGCACTCCAGCCTGAGTGACAAACTGAGACTCTGTCTCAAAAAACAAAAATAAAAAATAAAAGAAAGTAAAAACAAAACTTTAAAAAAATATAAAACTCAGGAAATTTTGATTGTCAATGAATATCAAGTTCTAAGTTTTCTAGGTTCCTTCATGCTAGCAGCTGAGGGTTGTGCCCATTCAGATTACTAAGAAAAAAACCCTAAAGAAGGACAACACTAATTGTTAAAAACAAACATCTTCCATGGCTCAAGGAACTCAATTCATGTAACCATAAAGCTTCTGACCCTATGCTATGTGTGCTTCTCAGGGACACTCATACAATGGTCTCAGATGGGCAGTAATACTTGTAAAAGTCACACCTAGCATGCATGTTCATGTATAAGGGCTTCTTTAGGGTACAAGAATCCTTCAAGACACGGAATTCTCAAGTGCTTTTCTATTTAGAATACAGGTCAAAAAAGTAGGGTATACTGAACTATTTCAGTATATAAGCAGCAATAGGTAGCCACAGTCACCAAAGATAGCAGGTAACACTATTTGTCTAGAACTTCCTCCTCACCTGAAAGGGAAAAAAAAAATCAGTTGTTGGCAAAGAACTGACTGGGATTACAGGTTATTTTCATTTGACCTCCTACATCACCTCTGAAGTTGCTATGTCAGCACCTCTTTGAATCTTTTTCTCGGTTCACACCTTGGGGGACTACATCAAAGAGGTATTCAGATACACTAAAAATGATACTTTTATTAGTATGTGATATCTAAAACACATTCAAGAAAATGATCTAAAATATTTCTGGCATAGCAGGGGAGAACCAGTCTTCGTTAAAGTACTCCCAAACACCCTCCACTACGAACTAATTATTCCATGGACAACAATGTCTAAAAATTAAAAACCTCCCGCCACCTCAAAAATCCGCACACAGCTTTACCATTACAACATCGTATTGCTTCCCAAATACGAAGGTGTTTCCATTCATGAGACCAGTGTTTAAAAGGGAGACTGTGCAGAGCAGGCTTCCCCTGAAGCAGTAGGCCACTTTATTCCTTTCATCTGTCGACCATGTGATTCTCAGTTCTGTAGTTATTTTCTCACTAAAAACTACCATCTATAGTGCAAAGATAACCTATAATAGAGATGTTTCCATTAGTAAATTTTACACATTTGGTTATGAGAGAAAGAATCCTGATAGGCAGATAAAATCATACAAAAACTAAGGTTATCTGAAATCTTCCCTCAAGACCTCTGGATACACACATTAAATCCAGATTCATTAGCTTGTGAAAATGTAAACATTCAAAAAATATATATTTTTTGCATTTACACAGTGTAAACTACAGGTCACCAATGCACGAAAAGAATACATCTTCATATCCTGACACATATCCTTTCTAAGAAAAACCTGAAAATAAGCATGTCTTATTAAAAGCAACTAACCTGGGTGACCTGAACTTAGGAAGTTGTTAGAAATAAATTCAGGCAATCATAACTATTTTTATAGCTCATTTGGTAGAATTTTTATATTCTATTCTTAGCTTTATGAAGATTGCTAAGAGAAACGACCATATGAAAAAATATCTCTGTACCTTCTACAAAAACCAAACATTTTCCTTACATGGCTCAACATGCCATATAATGAAGGTAAATCATAGCTACCGTTTCCTGAGTGCCAACTGTGTGCTGAGATTTGGGCTAAGCAATTTACATGATCATTCCTACTTAACAATGATGTTAAAAGAGAGTGTCCCAGGAAACAGAGTCTGAGGAGACTGTGCAGGTATGCTGGGGAAGGCTCTTGGGAACCACACATGTGAGACTGAGAAGCAGGGCTGGGCACAGAAAGAAGTTAAATTAGACAGAGCTGAAACAGCAGCCGCTGCTAATCCTAAACTGAGGTATAGAACTCAGGTTATCCTTCAGAGTTATACCGAATTGAGGCAAGGAGGCTGGACCTTGGTATTTCAACACTGACCAGTCATTGGATTCAGGCTGCCACCAGAAAGTGGGGGTGGGCCTCACCTTGGGTGAGACAGTTCCCTTGGGCAGAGTGAAATTCTGAAGAAATCAACCAGAAGCCACCAGCAGTCAGCATTCCAGACAGCTGGGGGGGGGGGGGCTAGCGTCTCACTCCTGGAAGAGGGATCTGGGTAGCACATTACGTATATATTAAGATATATGTATCTTATGTATATATTACATATATATATTAAGATATATGTATCATATTTCTTGTCTATTTTACAGACAAGAAAATTATTAATAAGACAGAGAAAGGTTAAGAGCTTATCCAAAGTCACTTTCAGTGTCTTTAATGTAAGTTCATCTTTGGTTTCAAAACTAAGACCTGGCATACTTCTCTTCAGAAGACACTGAAAATTATGGGAAGTCACTGTATTTACTTTTTTGCTACCGTTGCCAGGAAGCTCATAGCTCATTTTAATATTTAGTTTAAGTAAACATATTTACCGAGGTTACTGCTATTTGCCCTGCATCATTTCTTTTTTTTTTTTTTTTAATATGGGGTCTGTGTTGCCCAGGCTGGAGTGCAGTGACTATTCATAGGGGCAATCATTATGCACAACAGCCTCACACTCCTGGGCTCAAGTGATCCTCCTGCCTCAGCCTTCCGAGTAGCTGGGACTATAGGAGTGCACCACCACATCAAGCTGGCATTCTCTGTTTTCTTATTTCCTGATTCTACTTTTAGCTTTCTCAATATGCTGATATGTTTTGTTTGGTATATCATATATTAAAAAACAGTCCGTCTCATCCCCATCATCTCTCTCTAAGAAGTACCCAAACCATTTACACATTAGGTAAACAACGGCAGGTATAAAGTAGTGAACATTCCATAGCCTCCTTTGATAAGCCACATCCTTACCTGCTTTTACTGTCAAAAAGTAATTCTACATTTTGTTTCTGCTCCTATAATTCAAACTTACTTCTTTTTGGAGGAGTTGGTCATCCAATAAATGCCATCATTTATCTGAGGTCTTGAATGAATGACTGAATGAATCTACAATTAAGTCTTTACTTACTAGGTTTCAATACTTATTTTAAATTCTTCCTTAGGACTTCCAAATCTCCTTGTGTTTCTAATCTTAGGAAACCATAAATTATCCCCAAGAATTTAAAAAATTCTTTTCATTTCAATGACAAGAAATACCAGCATAATGCTGTCCATCTGGGTGTTACTGTATGATTTTGGTATGTATTTATGACTGTTGATAATCACACCGTTGCCAAAAACATGACTTCAATTGTCAAAATTTAATACAGATGGGCTGATTCAGAAAAAGGTGATATAAGCAAGTGGTTAAGAAGAGCATGAGTTCCAGAGAAACACTGCTTAGTGTCACCACCTGCAAGCTTTGTGACAAATTAATCTCTCTGTGCCTTCATTTCTTCATCTATATGGTGGGGCTGGTAACAGTACCTCCATCATAGATTTGCGTATTAAATGAGAAAACACAGCATTTGAAAGTGTCTGCTTAATTGCCTGCACTCAGTAAATGTTTGCATTATTATTATAATTATTACAAAAATGATACAGTCACACCATATGGAGACCAAGGGGCCTTATGAATTACGGTTAGTTCAAGTAAAGTAGTGCAGCAAAGTGTGGTATCACGAGGCGCAACATAGGCAGGAATAACATGTAGGAGTAACATACTCAACAGAACTCTTACCCTAGCAATCAGTGTCAGAGTCATGTCGAGAAAAGCAAGCTTCAGCTAAACCACATCATCTAAAGCATCATTAAACGAATGCCAACTTTACTTTTCTTTTTTTGGAGATAGAGTCTTGCTGTGTCGCCCAGGCTGGATGGAGCGCAGTGGCGCGATCTTGGCTTACTGCAAACTCCACCTCCTGGGTTCAAGCGATTGTTTTGCCTCAGCCTCCCGAGTAGCTGGGACTATAGGTGTACACCACCAAACCCAGCTAATTTTTGTATTTTTAGTAGATACGGGGTTTCACCATACTGGCCAGGCTGGTCTCAAAGACTTTTTTGATTTTTCATTTTATTCAAAGTATTTCACACAACTGTTTGTATTAACATGTGAACTCTATAGGTAAAAGGAGTTTATACCTAGGAGTACCTATGTAAACAAACATCTTTTTGCTCATACATTATTCGAGTTTCACAAACATCTGGCTATACTGCCATAGCTTCTTTGACTTTTCTGCTCAGTTCTTCCTTTATAGGTAAAAGCCAATTAGTGCTGGGGGTGGTGGCTCCCAGCACTTTCGGAGGCCAAGGTGGGCAGATTGCCTGAGCCCAGGAGTTACAGACCAGCCTGGGCAACATGGCAAAACCCCATCTCTACAAAAAAAATACAACAATTAGCTGGGCTTGGTGCTGCATGCCTGTAGGCCCAGCTACCAGGAGGCTGAGGTGCAAGGATCACCTGAGCCTGGGGAGGTTGAGGCTGCAGTAAACCGTGATCGTGCCACTGCACTCTAGCCTGGGCAATAGAGCAAGACCCTGTCTCAAAAAAAAAAAAAAAAAGCCAATTAATTAATCATTTTGAAAGATTTATAGCCTTGGCAAGAATATGGTGACTAACACACTGATATATAAACCAATGGGTAAAAAGGAATCCTAACTATCCATGCAGAGTGAGGAACAGGCCTCACTGGCTGGGCAACCTGTTTACAAGAAGCAGAAGGCAGGCAAAACTCAGCATGAATACAAATAAGAAATATGAATAACCCACATGTGCTCTTGGAGTTAAACAAAATAAAAAGCATGTAGATCTTTCATTCCTTTTTTGGTGCATCAAAATTTACTGGAATCAAAATCAGACTTACCACTACTGTTTCTTGAAAAATAACAAAAGGTTTCATGGATATATGGTTACGCTGCAGTGAAGAAGTTAGAATTTTTTTCCTGATTTTTCCTCTTAATTTTATAGTGTGCTTATATTACTTACATAAGCAAAAAAGTAATTATTTGTACTGTTGTAAAATTGGCACAACTCTGACTGCTCAAGGCCCAACTATTAACCATGTTTCCTAAACTGCACAACAGAGAAGAGATCTCTCTTGGTTTTGCTTAAAACTGACTCTTTAGGGCTAGACGTAATGCCTGGAACAACAGCAGATGCTCATGAACTGATGGTTGAATGAGTAAGAATGTAGCACTTTGCTGCTTGGTGGTACAAACCTCAATGACAACTGGATATACACAAGACAAAGGAATGATATAAAATCATGTAAATCATTCTTAATATAACAATAGCAAATGAATTTCTTTCATAAGCATAATGAAAGAGCTCAACTTCAAGGATTTATCAAGGAATATCATATTTGAGGGTCTTTTTCCCTAATTGTGTTAATTGCTTAATTACATATTTTAAATATCACATTATTTTCTACCAAAATGTAAGCTCTTTGAAGGCAGGGTTTTGTCAGTTTTGTTCACTGAGGTATTCCCAGAGCCCAAATCAATGCCTAACATGTTAATGGGGTGCAATACATTTTTGTTGAATGAATGAATGGAAAATTCCTTAAGATGGTGTATAGGTAGTGGAGATAACAAATATTAGGTTGAAGTGCTTTTTGACCTATCCTATTCCTTCTAAATTATAAACCAGCTATTTCCCTTTAGAAAAAAAGTATTTGCAAATTAAAAAAATAATAAAAGCAGTTTTGGGTAGATATGAACTTTTATTCTGGTTTTATTAATATCAATTACAAACATAATTGGTTTATTTGAATCAAGTAATCTGAAGATAGTAGAGAGACAGTACTGTAAATTTCAAAGGCTATTACAACAAAGTAGTCTTACATAGGCTGAGAAAATGCAACTAGAAAGCATATCTAAGTATACAACTTCTACTATTGTTATTTATATTGAATGAAGTAATATTTGATAGCCCAAAATATATAATTTATGAATACAGCCAAGAACACACACATAAAATAAAATGATGGCTGTTGTTTCTAAAATACCTGAGAATAAACACAAGTTTCTATTTTACTAGAGTAACAACACATCCTACCAAGTGAAAAGGTAACACTCACTTGATTAGTGCCAAGAAAAAAAAAAGTATTTCCATTGGCTTTCAAGGACTTTTCCCAACTAAAAATAGTTGAGAATCATACAGATTTAAATACATGCCTTTTTCCACAGCAGACATCTTTCAATTATTTAGAACAATCGGAGGGGAGGGGAACTCCGCATTGATTAGGAACTCCAGATAATTTGTAACATATGCATAGGAGGCACAGATCCACTAAGCATTCATTTTCAACACTGAATGAAGCTTCTGCAATGGTGAATATTAATAGCACACAGAACACAGTGGAGGAACCCCACATCAGAAACAGAATTAAATAATATCCAATCATAACTGCAATCCTAACAGTTAATTGTTCTAAAAAGTTCTTCAGAATACTGGTCTGTTGTTTTTGAAACTCAGAAAGTTTTTCCTTCTATTTTATTTCATTTGTTTTAATATTACACAGATACCATTTTCCACAGAAAAAAACTGCTGGTTCTACGTTAACGTAACACTAGGAGAACAAATCTAGGTATCTAGCTACATGACACTTAACATTTGAAATATTGGATCTGAATTTTAGTTCTCTCTGGTAATATTGTGAAAAAGTGGGGGGAAAAGCAGGATAATCACTTCTGAAGACTGGGAAGCAGAACTGAAGAGTCTGTACAGAGTATATGGTAGAGGCAATACAGACAGGACTGTCTTCATTTGGTATTTCAATTGGTTTTCCTTGGGTTCTTAGAAATCAAGCCTGAAAACTTCAGCTATGAAATACTGTTATGGTCTTTGACCGCAGTCAAGAATCCTCTGTGTAAGTTGGTAGAGAAGTAGATAGTGAGTTGTCTCACAGGTTAGGATCTAACAAATTCTGGAAATTAAAATTCCCAGATTCTTTGAAACAGGTCCTTGGTTTTGATGTATATGAAATGTATTCTTGTGTCTCCATCTTCGTTACCACTGCTTTATTTCACTTTCCATCTAGCTTACTGCAAGAAGCCTCTAAATAATCTTTGTGCTTCCAGTCTTACCCTTTTGATTCTCCACATTACAGCCACTGACTGTTTTAAAATTTAAGACTCACCATGTCATTGCCTGGCTTAAAATCCTTTGATGATTAGAATAAAGTCCAAACGCCTTAGCATATCACCTGACCTCTTAAGTCTCCAGTCTCATTTCTTACTACTTCCCACTCCCCTGCTTCGCCCTTTATCTCAAAGCCTAGGCTCAAGCTATCTAAAACTATGTGATATAATTTCACCAGAATATCTGGGAGAGGAGATGTTGCAAATTAATGTCTCTGGAGTTTCGATATGTTAAGTCTAAAAGAACACAATGAAGGAAAAAATCTTGATCTCACTGTATTATCTTCTAGTCCTCTTTTATTTAACTGTAGGTTATGGCCCATTAGTGGGTTGTACAATTAATTTTAGCAAGTTGTGACCACCTTTCTAAACATCACAAGTAGGAGATAAAGAGATAATGTGTAAGGGACCAAGAAGTGAACTATTCTGGTGAAGAGGACCCAGGGACAGTGAGAGGGGGCTAGGGACAAAGGGTGAATGGGGAGCTGGTTCAGGTTGGAAGAATGGGTGCATGTGAGGGACATTTGGAGAATGCCATCACTGACCATCAATGGGGTCACAAGAAGCAAACCTGGAGTATCCTTGGTCTACTCCATGCCCTCCTAGAACCTGTCCCTGTGTCTGGCCCCTACAGCTGCTCCGTGAATGTGCAAGACAAACAAGGCATTATTAGGGGCTACAGCATCAAAACCTTAGAACTCAGTGTACGGGATGAGTGAGAAGCACAGACTTCCGGACCCCTCCCCACCGGCACTGGGAGGTCAGGCGAGTCTCTCTCCTAAATGGCTGAGGGCAAGAGTTGGAGAAGGGATAAATGAAGTGACAGAAGGGTGCAGACAGAAGGGTCACCAATGTGACCCTGAGCTGCCAGTCTCCGAAGAGTAAGCCCGCTGCCCAGTACCAGTGGGATCTGCAACTTCCATCCTTCCAGACTTTTTTTGCATCAGCATTTGGTGAGGGCATTTCTGGAGACAGCCAAGGCTGTGGCTAGGGAAGGGGAAAGATGAGAGGTACCACAGGGACTGGGGTGAAAAGCGGAGCCAATGCTGACAAGCACTGGGGAGTAGGAGGAGGAGGATGTGGGGCAGAGAAAGATGCCCTGCCAGGGGCAGGTATTGTGTTAGGTGCATTCACTGTGTATACTGTTATGAAAGAGGCTCTACAGGTGGAGTGTCTGCCTTCAATTAGAACAGAACATATCAGAGTATATTACATGTAGTTCAGTTAGTGTCATTATGTGGATTAAGTTAATATTTACAAAGCACTTAGAATAGTGCATGGCACATAGAAAATACTATATGTTGGTTATAATCACTGTTTTGTGAAATTTGTTTCAGTTATACATATATGTCATGCAACTACTAAGTCCCAGGGTAAAATATATTTCTTCTTCCTGTGAGTTGTGGTCAAAAAAAAGATGCACTGCTTTGGTTTTACTTTCCAGTATACAAATTAAAAAATGAGATATGTAATGGATATTTGCACAACTGCAATTCAACACCATAAAAAAGTTGTTACTCATCACAACATATAAATGACCTGGAATTGGTAAGTTCACTATAATGTCATCCCAAAACTACTGGCTCCACCATTCTACGTGATTATGACACCATCAAGGCATCATTTATGGCTCCCACATCACACTTTCACCACATGCCATGCACTACTGGCAAATTCTTCTTCAATTAAAAAGCACGACTTTTTAAACAGCTGAACACTTAAAGATTTTTGAAAGTATGTCATTGTTTGGATGCTTCCAGTTTTGCATTCTTTGGTAAGTATATCTCACTATATTTGCAGTTTGCACTATTCTAGGTTATGCTGCCTTTGAGCTTTTACACCAACTATTCATCTACCTTTGAGTCCACCTTCACCTTCAGGATCCACCTTTTGAAAGCCTAGGATGTGTGTGCTCCTGTAGCACCGTAAGCATAACATTAACATGACACACAAGACCTTGTTCACAATATCGTAATTGGTTCTTTAGTAATCTGACTCCTTTATTAGAAGATGGACATCTTGAAGGTGATGGTATACTACCGTAATTCTCGGACCTACTGCAGTAGGCACTCAAATATCTGTTGATGAATAATGAAAAAAATAAAGAGCTTATTTCAAACCTTAGCATTTAAAGACATCTTGTGATGAATCTGTCAGTTGAATCTGATGACACGGAATGAGAAAAATATCTAAATCCCGCCCCCCCACCCCCCGCCCCTCCAGATACCCGAACTTTAGCCAAAAGTTAAGCTCCACACTCTTCCCTGTAACCTTTCCCTGTTTCCCTCTGGCTTTCTAATGGCAAGGGAATTCAGGAGCCCAGCACCACTACATCAGCCAAGAAAGATATCAAAAAGATACTGCGTTCTAAAGCAGCAGTCTTTAACTGGGGTAGTCTCCTTTAATAATTGAAGGAGGCAACTTGAAACCTTAGGGATTCCTGTCATTCCCCCTCTTATTTATATTGTTTAAGTTATCAATCCTGGCCCCTGAATTTAGAATAACAAAAACAATATAGGCTAGTGATATTGTTTCTTTTAAATGTAACTTGAATATTTCCTAAACACCAAAAATTTCAAGAGACAGTTGATAAAACTCACAAATAATGACTTAATGTGTATTTTTCAGATTCAGTTTGTTATTCAGTACATTTTATCGCCAATTCTCATCATATTCATCTCATACCAGACTTAACATTTTCTATGTCCTGCTAATTTCCTATAAATTTCCAAACACATCATGAAAAATTTTAATGTCACCTTAAAAATCTTCCAGAGGATACATGGGTTTCAAAGCCTTTTGCGAGTACACGAGCAAAAAGTTTGAACACCCATTATTCAAAAGCTGTTCTGGCCAACAAAACAGTCACTAGCCACAGGTGACTATTTAAATGTAAATTAGATAAAATTAAAAATTCAATTTTGCAGTCACACTAGCCACATTTCAAGTCCTCAAGAGCCACCTGTGGCTAGTAATCCTGTACTGGACAGTGCAAATTCAGAACACTTCCATCATCACAGTAAATTCTATTGGACAGGCCTGTCCTAGGGAACCTAGAATATGTACTGTTTGCCCCAGTGAGTTGAAGACTTATAACCCAGTGAGTTATAAGACTTTTATTCCTGGCACCACCTCCTGGAATGGCAGGCCATTTTTTCTGACTTTTATCAAGGTTCCTCCTACATGGGGTAAAGTGACAGAAAGGTCAAGAAGGAACTTTGAGCTCCCCCTAGAGGTTTGAGTGGGTGGCCATGAGAATCCTTTTACAAAGATGAATTTAATACTGTGAATAACAACTTTTTACCTGAAACTGTTCAATATGGTAGCCACTAGTCACATATGCCTATTTATAACTTAAAACTGAATTAACTAAATATAATTTAAAATTCTGTTTCTCAAGCACAATGCCACACATTTTAAGGGCTGAAGAGCCACATGTGACCAGTGGCTATCATACTGAACTGAGGTAGATAGAGAATATTTCCATCATCACAAAATTTTATGGAACAGTACTATTTGTACTACATGCTTTCTAAATTATTTTTTCCTTTAACATACCCTCTTAATGAAGTAACCAGAATATTTAACTCCATCCTTCACTATATTTCCAAAAATGCCAGAAAATAAACCCAGAATTCTACTCATTCAGTTTTAACATGTGCTTCTTAGCTCCTTTCCTTCTAAAACTGAAATCTTCAATATAAGTGTATGATTGGTAGTCAAAGATGGTCTATTCTTTGAGGATACACATCAAGCATCTGTCAAATTCACAAGCAGATAAGCAAACTGGAAGGCACAAGATTTCAGGTAACATTGGGATGGTAACAAC
The DNA here is from genome assembly GCF_009828535.3 of Hylobates moloch. NCBI lineage: Eukaryota > Metazoa > Chordata > Mammalia > Primates > Hylobatidae > Hylobates > Hylobates moloch. Next base: position 97,449,519 of record NW_026652286.1, read on the forward strand.
AGAGACTAAATATATAAAAAATAACAAGAAATAAATCTAAACCTTTCTTATGAACTATTTGAGTAGCTTATCATATTTCTTAGAAATCTTTCAATGAGAAGGTAGAAGAAATGTCTTGTCTGCAAACACCAAAGAGAAGTCCTCAGAGATGGGCAGAGTCTATTAAAATGCTTATCCGGGACAATGGGAGCTTTTTGCTCCAAGTTAGTTATCTTTGCCCTGTTCGTTCTTAAAAATAATTGCAAGGCTTCAGAGCTAAAATGAAAGACCAAATATACTATATGGTGATTTTCCTGTTAGAGTACAAAATTTGTTCCAAAGATGATGACAATTACTGATGAATAAATCTAAGCAATGTCCCCAGAAAATTCATCATTTTGTTTTCTGGGCAGAAGACTCTTTTACCTTTTATTTATTATTTATTTATTTTGAGACAGGGTCTCACTCTGCCACCCAGGCTGAAGTTCAGTGGCTCAATCTCGGCTCACTGCAAACTCCACCTCCCAACCTCAAGCGATCCTCCCACTTCAGCCTCCTGAGGAGCTGTAACTACAAGTATGTGCCACCACGCCCGGCTAATTTTTTGTATTTTTGGTAGAGACAGGTTTCACCATGTTGTCCACGCTGGTGTCCAACTCCTGAGCTCATGTGATATGCCCGCCTCAGCCTCCCAAAGTATTGCGATTACAGGCATGAACCACCATGCCCGGCCTCTTTTACCATTTTTAAATTTGTCTGATGAGCGAGCAGCACTGATTTAGAAAAGGCAAGTCTTTTAGGTCACATTCAATCACCTTGCATTTCATCTTGAGGCACAGCTAGAAGTACACATCTGTTTCAAAGACATAAAGCCAACTCTCAAGAGGCAAATTTTTGGAGAACACCCAAAAATATGGGACTTGAGAATGAGTTCTGCAGTGCATCAGATTAACTGACTGAAGTGTGAATGCAGCATCTGGCTCAGAGTGAATGCTTTCATGAATTCCCAGTCTAGATAGGTCTTTCAACTACTACAGTATGGCCAGCGATGAGACTGTTCATTCCTTTGAAGTCATCACACTTATAGTCTGCTTTAGGCAAATAACACTAAATGAAGTACCGCCTTGCATTCCATCCTTTGTGTTGTCTTGTCCAGCTTTTTAACTCATTGATGTATGTACACAAGCTTCAACTGGATTTTATGCTCTTGGACTACAGGAGTTGTATATTACACTTCTTTATTTTTATTTTTAAAACTACAGTTCTTTTATTCATCCTAACACCTAGCAGACAGCCCTCCACATAGTAAGCACTTAAGTATTTGGTGACTGGAGATATGAAAAGGCCTATAGTAAAAGAGAAAAATCATGCAATCACTAGATAAAAAACTACCTAGATTTGTGTATCTGACTCCAAAACTGGGCTGGAATTGTTAGCAGACAAATTTTCTTCTGGCAAACAAACAAAAATGCAACAAAACTTCAAGATAAACAATCTATGTAGTAAGGCAGTGTCAAACACATCCGTTTTACCCAAACGACAGAACAAATACCAATAAGATGACAGACATCAAAATCAAACTTTGCAGCAATAAACAAATGTTCATATCTGACTGTAAATTAAAATCTTGTATGCTTAGAAACATGTTCATTTAGACAGTATTAAAAAGTAGGATGTTAGTCTCAAAATCTAAGAGTTAAATTATTAATTCAATTTCAATATTCATAATTTTAGTACTTTTACTGTATAGATAAGAGGACCAAGGCACAGTCCAGAGAAGGTAAGTGACATGCTTTAAGGTGATTCAGGAAGGTGGTCAGAAAAGGGTGCAATAAGGCTCAGCTTTCTGATCCTTTATACAATGTGAGGAAGGCTGCTAATCAGAAATTATCTGACTAAAGGAAGGTTTGCATGGAAAAATTAAAGTTGCTGTATAGCTCTTCCTTTTAAAGTTAGAAGAAATTATTTACTGGGTTTTCATAGTTGAATTCCTTTTTTTTTTTAAGAGACCAGGTCTCACTATGTTGCCCAAGCTGGAGTACAGTGGCTATTTACAGGTGCTATGATCATGGCACACCGCAGCCTCAAATTCATGAGCTCAAGCGATCCTCCCACCTCACCCTCTAAAGTAGCTGGGACAACAGGGAAGCGCTACTGTACCCAGCTCATAAGTGAATTTTTGACAGGAATTTCAAATATATTAGACCAGAAATGTAATTGATTCACACATACTCCCCTTCTCTGTGAGCCTCTGACATTGAGTTCGCATGTACTTTAGTCTGCATAAGAAGTTCCTCCTTTTCCTTTTCCACATCTTACTACTTTGCTTCTATTTTGTAAAATCTAATGTAAAAAGTATTACTAAGTTTCTTTTTGTAGTTCTCATCAACACAAAGTGAAAGAGATTTTTGAACTACTTGTTTTAAATCTGCATTTCTGAAACTGGGATCTAATGACTTGTTTTCAGAGGTTTGAGATTCTCTGAGATTTTAAGATAGCAGTTTTATTTTCATAAGCATAATCTGAGTTACTTGAACATCCACTTCATAATTGTGTAGGAATGTGATTTCAGTGACCACATTTGCTTCTGTGCTGAAGATTACGTTCACACTAAATCTCCTTAAATGCAGCATTCTTCAGACTGGGTTCCAAAGTCTGTTTTTTCGTTAAACAGCAGTATTACTGAATAATGCTGCAGATTTTTATATTTTCCAAAATTCTCTTTCTAGACTTTATTTGGTGAATTAATTAAATAAGGTCGGATGTGGTGGCTCTCGCCTATAATGCCAGAACTTTGGGAGGCCAAGGCAGGTGGATCACTTGATTCTAGGAGTTTGAGACCAGTCTAGCCAACACAGTGAGACCCTTTTTCTAAAAAAATAAAAATACAAAATTTAAAAATTAGCTGGGCGTGGTAGTAAATGCCTGTAGTCCTAGCTACTCAGGAAGCTGAGGTGGGAGCATCACTTAGGTCCAGGAGTTCAAGGCTGCAGTGAGCTATGATCATGCTACTGCACTCCAGCTTAGGCAACACAGCAAAACCCTGCCTCCATTAAAAATAAACATAAAACAAATTTAAAAAATGTAGTGTCTACTATATGCTAATACAGCAGTGAATAAGAGAGACCAGAACCTGTCCTTAGAGAGCTTATAATTCTGGCAGGAAAACTCAACATTACTAATGAAAAAGTCTGGGTTCTTTGATTGAAATCACATAAAGAGTAGAGCACTTTATAACACAAAACAGTTATCTGCCCTCCTTGTTAACAGCTACTATGGATCAGAGAACCCATACTCATCAGCACATTCTCAAAATATCCTAAGAGCTTGAGGTCAACTTGGTTTTACCTGTCTGGACACAGGTAAACCGATCCTCTTTTAAAAATTATTCAAATAAATCTCCTTTTCTTGCTTCTTCTTTTTTTCCTTTTCTTTCTCCTTCTCATAACTGGACAATGAAACAACCCAATTAGATACTACCTGGTTGAGAAACAATTTTATGCAAAGATTTACATTCAGTGAGGTTTTGACAACACACTTTTTCTGTGTGATTGGGAAGTTTTTACAGACAGAAATCAATCAAGCTAAAACAGTTTAAAATGCCTAAAGTGCACTTCTAAACTCAAGAAGAGGTCATGGATAGACGCTAGCCAAGACAGTACAAAAACTCTCCCAAAAATTTAACCTTGGCTGGGCACGGTGGCTCATGCCTATAATCCTAGTGCTTTGGGAGACTGAGGCAGGACAGCTTGAGACCAGGGAGCTAAAACCAGCCTGAGCAACGTAGAAGAAAAAAATATTTTTAATGAGCCAGGTGTGGTGGGGCATGCCTGTAGTCCTAGCTACTGGGGAGGATTGTTTGAGCCCAGGAGTTCTTCAGGTTGGGCAAGAGAGGGAGATCCTGTCTGTAAATATAAATAAATAAAAATTAAAATTTAACCTTAATGACTTTGAATAGAACAAATGAGATTCAGAGAAGAGTAGCTTTGTCCTGTTAGCTACTACTTTAATGTCCTCGTTAAAAAAAGAGAAAGCTTAAGAAGTCCCAAAGATAAATGTTATCAAATACACTAATTTAAATTTGTAATGCAGTAATTAATGGGTGGCAAATTCCTTGAACAACAGTAGGTTTTAAATATCTTAGTTTCTGGACCAAGTTTCTAAGCAACAACATCCCCAAAGAAATACTACTGGAGCCAAGACCTGGAGAACTTTGGTGCAATTTCCCTCCTTTAGCTTACTCTAACTCATGATTGCGCCTATTAGACTTTATTATTGCTCTTTGGTGTGATCATTCTTATTTTATGATTGTTCTTGGTGGTCTTTATCCTCCCTCAAGAAGTTCCCAGAAAAAGTGCCAGCTGTATCAGAAAAGAAGTGCACAGATAATAGGATAAGTAATTCAGTAAAAACTGGGAGAATCCTATCACAATCTTTTTAGCAGCCATTACGATGAGGAAATGAGCTTAACTAAAATACAACTCCTTATCTGCCAATAATACAAATATGAACGCCTAAAGTCAGTTCTAGTAGCAGAATCTTAACCTGGCTAAGATTTCTAGCCCAAATTAAGCCTCTGCATTTAAACATGCAGGTACACAAGGATGGCCAGATGCACACTGAGAGTTCTACTTGTCACCACATCCGGCACAGTAACTGAAGCAGGTAAAAACTGGCTTTCCTGAAGGAGCTTCCTAAGAAACCGCAGGGCTTCAAGCCAATCTAACTCTGGAGGCATCGACAATCCAAATTCCAGACCAACTCTTGGCCAAACTAACTTTCATGGTGTCCACTAACTCCGCGGTAACAATACACAATCTGGCTACAATCAAGCCTTTCCAATTCTCCAAAGCATCTCTAGTCTTACTCGTCCTTCGTAGCTCAAGATAGAAGCAAAGCGACTGACACAAAGGCCAGTCGTCCCAAGGCGCTTTTTCTATGGCTCCGCTACGGCCACTTATTAACTATTCCTAAACTAGGGGCTCAATGCCCCCCCTTCTGCCCTTCCTCAATCCTGCCCCGGCCGGTAAGCCTCTGCCTGGGAGCCCCTCCGCCTGGAACAAAGCGAGGGGCCCCGGCGGTGGGGGCAAGAGGCGCCAGCGGCACTGGGACTGCCGCACGGCGCACAATGAGAAACTACCAACTTCAGAGCGCAGGAACATCCTCAATTGGCAAGAAAGAGGGGCGGCGGCAGGCACGCCCAACTTCAAACTCAGGAAACCTACGGGCTGGCGGCCATCTGGGAAAAAGCCCCCTTCCCAGGGAGAGAAGAAAAAGGCGGAGGAGATGCGAATCGCCCACCGGGCCCCGGAGGGGAGCCCTGCCCTCAGACCGGCCCCCGCCCCCGAGGCCCGCTTCCCCGCCTTCTCTCTGCCTCTGGTTCGCTGCCCCAGGCCGGGCGGCCGGTTACCTTGATGCGCTCCCGGCACTGGGACGGGGTCCGCTCGTAGCCCAGCTCGGCCAGGGCCCGGGACACGCGCTCGTACATGGCTGGCCCGGGGGCCTTGCTGCCGAACACCGTGCCGGCTCCCTCCAGCTGCTGGTACCGCGCCTCCACCAGCCGCTCGTTGCCCCACACTGCGATGAGCGCGTTCGTCTCGGCCGGCGTCCACGACATGCCCCGGCAGGCGGCGGCGGCGGCTGCCGCAGCCCCGCCACCGCCGCCACCAGGGGAGAAGGAGACCGAGGACGAGGCGGCGCTGCGGCCCCCCAGCCCCAGCCCGAGACCCCCGGACGCCGCTGCCCCCGAGCCCGCTGCACTGCCCGGCCCGAGTGGGGAGGCACCCCGAGGCGTGGAAGGGTCGGACAGCGATGGATTTCCGTCGCTCAGGCCACCAGGAGAAGCCGGGGAGAGCACCTCCATCTTCGGGATTTTTAGCGGCGAGTTGGCGGGCAGCTCCGAGCCACAGGGCGCAGCCATCTTCCAAGCGGCCGCCGCTGCACCGCCCGGAAGTGACGCGCCTGCGCATCCGGCCACCGCGGTCTCCGGGGCTGCCCTCGGGCCTGGCTCGCCCGCGGGCGGATGGCTCCGGGTCCCTGCTGCCGCGGATGTGGCTGCCGGGCGGAGGTCTTCCACTCCCCTGGGCCTTTCTCCGCGAGCCCTCCCACGCCGCCCGCTCCTCTCCCGGGGCGAAGGGCGGGGACGAGGCGCGCCGAAGCCCCGAGCTGAAGAGAAGGGTGGGGGCATGAGGGCGCTGGAGTGAGGAACAGATTGGAGCCTTCCCACTTCCTCTCCAATCTCAGCCCCCGGGAGGAGGGGTGAGGCCCGCGAGGGGGCCCGGAGTTAAGGAGGAATTGACCGTTTCTCTCTCTCCTGTCTCCCCCGCCTCTGCCCGTCTTCCCTCTAAGCCGGCCTCTAGGTGCAGAGGCTGACGTCCAGGATGGGGAGCAGGGAAGCCTCTGGAGGGTATATCCGGGAAGGCACCAAGGCTGAAGTGAGAGCAGTTCTGGGGAAGGCTTTAAAAAGCAGATATGGACCAGGGTAGAGTTCGTACGCTGTAGCTATTCAAGAACACCGATCTCATTAATTAAAGAACAGCAACTATTTAATTCCAGTTATAAACCATTGTTTTCCAGTTAGTCTGGGTAGGTGTGACCGTTTGTAGAATAGTTAGATTACATTAGTCTTTATTGCGTTGGTACAGTTGTCTATAGCTTGAGCATATAAAAACTCCTGAGGCCAGCAAAAAAGTTACTTTCCAATACCATTCTCCATCCTCCGTGCTTTGGAAGTTGCATCGTTTTCCGGTTTTTCATACTCAACGCTGTCAATTATGACAGCTCTGTGACCTCTGGTAATGAATTAGTGTATTAGTCACTCCTGAAACTTTCCTTAAAGTGCTGGAACTTAACAGTAGCACACCACATCCAGTACACAGCTGGACCGTCTTTCCATGTTTTTCAAAGCTGAAAATCTTAATTGGATATCTTGGATCATTAACTTAAAACCTCAGCGGATTTTTCTTTCAAAGCAGACATGACTGAGGATGCTGACCAATGAATGCAAATAAACTATGCAATATTTTTTAAAATAACAAATGTATGTTGGTTTTTTTTAAGCTGAGGTCAGCTATGTTTTGGGGGGGTATGTGCTTTTTTAAATTATTGTTTTATTTCAATCGATTTTTGGGGGTAACAGGTGGCGTTTGGTTACATGAATAAGGTTTTTAGTGGTGATTTCTGAGATTTTGGTGCGTCCAAGCAATGTACAGTGTACCCAATGTGTAGTCTTTTGTCCCTCATTAGCCTTCCCCTTACCCCCGAGCCCCCGAGTCCCCAAAGTCCAAAGTATCATTCTTATTGAGGACAGCTAAATTTTTAACTCTGAGACTCACTGGAGAGAATGACTGGTTGTCTTTGGGTGTTACTGAAAAGCTAAAGGATTAAGCAATAGGGATAAAGTAGAGAAGGAGATGATGGTTCTCGTATGTCATATGAAAATACTACCATAGGTTTATAAGCTAACAGAAGAAGCCTAAGGAAGTTCCTGAATTTATGATATCCTCTTCCCTTTTTTCCAAAGAAAGATGCAGTCTAGCACCTCAGTTAAGAATATGGACTCTAAAGTCAGACTGCCGGGCTTCAAATTCCAGTTCTGCGACCTCAGCAAAGTTACTTAACCAAGCTCTCAGTGCCTTGTTTTCTGCATCTGTAAAAATGAGGATGACATCTCAGCATTGCTGAGAGAATTAATACAGGTAAAGTCCTTAGAACGGTGGCTGGTTCACAGTAAACATTGTGTGACGACTGTAAAAGAATCTGAAACATCTATCAAAACAAAATTAACTCTTATTCAGCCCGGTGATAAATGTTTTAATGTCATAAGGTATTTGGTGTGTATGAAAGGGAGAGTTGTGCCTAAATCATATACTAAATCAGAGATACCAAAGAGGGGTGGGTGTGTGTGTGTGTGTGTGTGTGTGTGTGTGTGTGTGTGTGACAGGGTCTCGCTCTGTCACTGAGGCTGGAGTGCAGTGGTGTAATCTCAGCTCACTGCAACCTCTGCTCCCAAGTTCAAGCGATCCTCCCACCTCAGCCTTCCAAGTAGCTGGTACCACAGGTATGTGCCACCACACCCGGCTAATTTATGTATTTTTTGTAGAAATGGGGTTTCACCATGTTGCCCTCGCTGGTCTCAAACTCCTGGGCTCAAGTGATCCCCCACCTTTGCCTCCCAAAGTTCTGGGATTACAGGCATGAGCCACTGCACCCAGCCCTGCAAAGAGTTTTTAAATTACCACTTTAACCTTCTCTCATTGTCCCACAAGTCTGAAAAACAACAACAACAAAAACCCCTCCTCCTATTATCATGGGATCCTTGGGATGTGGCTTTGCCAGCCAGAAATCTCTATGGCTGGTGGTGCCTTTGCCCAAGTTTTGCTTGGGCCCACTAGGTTCCTTCTGCCCTCTCAGCCTGGCAGGCTGCACTCAGCTCATGCTACCAGCCCGGATCCCACACCTGCCAAGGGTAAGCCAGGCGCAGAGCAGCAAGGGGTGCATGAGCGAGCGAGTGTGGGGTCTGGCCACTGCACACAGCCAGGCACATCAGCTATGGCAGGTTGGGCAGCTCCAGGAGCCAGCATGGGCACTGGCTCCCTGTGAGGCTGCGGCTGGACCAGGCATACCGTGAGCAGCTTCCACTGCTGGTACCAGGGAATGTGGTGGCTCCCAGAAGCTTGGCGACACCAGGAACTGCAGAGTCCCAAAGACGGTGTCACAGCCCTGGTTCAGGGAGCTCCTAGGTCTGGACTTCCCAAAGGACCACAGCTCTTCTCTCCTCATCACCCACAACATGGCAAATTAGATGTGTGTTTCAGCCCTAATTATGTTACAGCTCTTTCAGTTCCACCATTCAGCAGATCCCAAATTCTTGTCCCTCATCCAGGAAGAATGAGGTATGCAGACAACTGGAGAGTGAGCAAGGCAAAGAGGTGCTTTATTGAGTGACAGTACAGCTCTCAGGAGACCTAAAGTGGATGACTCCTTTCTGCAGGCAGGTTGTCCCAATGAGTGCAGCTCTCAGTGGAGAGGAGAACTGGAGTGGGTAGCTCTTATCTGCAGGCAGGTCATCCTGTTGTCTGCCTGAATCTGGCTGAGTCCTTGGTTTTTATGGGCTTCAGAGGGGAGAAAGTGCATGCTGATTGGTCCCATTGGTGGCCATAGGCAGGCCCAGAAAAAGAGTGGTAACTTCTCACTCTGGTCCACAGAACTGGCAGCCCAGCCCTCAGGCTTCAGGTCGCCCCTGGCTTGAAGGTGGGGGCTTCATTGAGACCTACCCCCTTCTGCCCAGGAGACTACCTCCTGCCACTGTCAACCTGCCATCCACAGCACCTATGGCACCCAGGCTGTTTGTGTTGAGGGGTGTCTGCAGGCCTACACTGAGCTGCCCTCAGCCTCCCTCCCATGCTCGTTGGTGTCCAAAGTCCAGAGGGAGCTGAGGGAATAGGGGACTGGCATGTCAGCGCTGCCCTGAGCACAAGCACACCTGGCCAGGTCGCAACAGCACCTAGGCTCGGCCTCAATCTTGCTCCAAAATCAGAGTGGGCACGGGGAGTGGGGAGAGGCCAGGCAGTGGGATCAGGCACTTCTGAGCCTGCAGGGGCAGGAGCTTCCCACGTCTCTGAGAGTACAAGGATGCCCAGGTCTGCAGCTGTGGCTGGGTGGCTGCAGCTGTGCCTGGGGGGGGCGGGGCTCCTGCCCTGCCATCTTGGAAGGGGGCACGGCTCCTGTCTGTTCCCTGCTCCTGCTGGCTCTCTGGAGCACACAGCCCGGCTGCAGCTGGCGTTTTTGCAGCAGCCACTCCAGACGGCATTGCCGCCATCACTATTGCCTAATTTTGGATGATTCTCAAATCAACCCTGAATCATACAGGACGACTTCCTAAATAACATGGCTTGATTGGGAAGTCTCCCTTCCCACAAACTTCTGTTTCTAATCATTATTTCTGTATTACCCCTTCCCCACCTTGTTCCCAAACCCATCAGTCTATGTAATGATAAAAAGTTATAACAAAAATGAAATTTCCAGCAACATCCTAAAGTTAAAACTAAGCTAATACTGTAAAAGCTATTAGTATTTATTGCATACTATATAGGCACTGCTGAATAGGCAGCCAAGATCATGTGTCTGTCATATTGGCTTACCGTGGCTGGTCCTGGGTTTTGGGGGATGTGTGAGGTTCCTGTTCAAGACTTCATAGTCCAGACAATTTATGGAATGCCTACTGTTTTTGAAGTAGTGTGGCACGCCTTTAATTGTGGATCTAAATGATATAAGTAAATAAAAATCTACTTGAGAAGTAATGTATGAAATGTCTTGAAAATAATATAATGTGCAAAAGAGAATAAAACAATACATACTCATCTTCTACCTGCAGACTGTCAACTACTCCCTTTAATTGTTTCGTCCTTCATTCATTTCCTCCACAATCTGTGTCAAGTGTTGGTTTTTCCAGCTTTTCTATGTCTTCCCTGAGATGGTTGGACAGAAGTCCTCCATCTACTACCTACTCATACAACCTGGCACCTCACATTGATGTTTTCTGTTTCAAAATCTTCGTTAATTCTGTTGCGTGCTCTAGCACTATGTTTTATGAGTCAGTGTATTTGTTTTGTTATTTCCTTCACATTCCACATCAAGTCCTATTCCTTCTACCTCTGAAATATTTCCTAAATCTGGCCACTTCTCAACCCTACTCCAAGCCTCCACCCTGTCTTTACTCACCAACTGGATTTCCTGCCTATATACTTGCCTGCCTACACAGTAGCTGAAGTGAACCTGCTTTCTAAAAACTTTTTTTTTTTGTGAAATATGCATATAGAGGAATAGATAAAACATATATGTACAATTATATGAATTATTATAAAGCAAATACCACATAAGTACCATCCAGATCAAGAAATAGAATATTTCCAAAGCTCTAGAGGTCTTGCCCCACTCACCCCTTCCCAATATTACCCTCATCTCCCTTATAAAGATAACCATACTCCTGACTTGTCTTTCTTTATAGTTTTATTATTTTACTATGCATTGCTAAATACTAAAGTTTTCCCTGGTTTTGAACTTTTTATAAATGAAATTATGTACTATGTATTGTGTCTGATTAATTGAATATTGTTTTTAAAAATTAAGTTTCAGGCCAGGCACGGTGGCTCACGCCTGTAATCCCAGCACTTTGGAAGGTGGAGACAGGCAGATTACCTGAGGTCAGGAGTTCGAGACCAGCCTGGCCAACATGTTGAAACCCCGTCCCTACTGAAAATACAAAAATTAGCCAGGTGTAGTGGCGGGCATCTGTAACCCCAGCTACTCAAGAGGCTGAGGCAGGAGAATTGCTTGAACCTGAGGGTGGAGGTTGCAGTGAGCAGAGATCGTGCCATTGCACTCCAGCCCGGGCGACAAGAGCAAAACTCCTTCTCAAAAAAAAAAAAAACTTATATATGTGTATGAGGCTGTAGATTATTCATTTTTTTCTATAAAATGCTCTTTTGTGGATATGTCACTTTTTTTTCTTTTGAGACAATGTCTCATTCTGTCACCCAGGTTGGAGTGCAGTGGCACAATCACGACTCACTGCAGCCTCAACCTCCCTGGCCTCAAGTGATCTTCCCAGCATAGCCTCCCAAGTAGCTGGGACTACAGGTGTGCACCACCACACCTGGCTAATTTTTAAAATGTTTGTAGGGCAGGATCTTACTATGTTGCCTAGGCTGGTCTCAAACTCCTGGGCTTAAGCAATCCTCCCACCTCCACTTTCCAAAATGCTGGGATTATAGGTATGAGCCACTATGTCCAGCCAGATATATCACATTTTATTTCTCCATTCTACTGTTGAAATTTTGGGTTGTCTCAAATTTGAGATATTATGAATAATGCTGCTATGAACATTCTTGTACACATCTCCCAGGTCATATGTCCAAGTATGTCTATAGCTCTCTCCCTCTCTCCCTCCTTCCCTCCTTTCCTCCCTCCCTCCCTCCCTTCTTTCCTTTCTTCCTTCCATGTGAATACAAAATTATTCCAACTCCATTTATTGGAAATATTATCCTTTCCTTCCCTTTTTGTAATGTCATCTTTGACATAAACCGAGTGTCTGGACCAGGTGCGGTGGCTCACGCCTGTAATCCCAGCACTTTGGGAGGCCGAGGCAAGTGGATCACCTGAGGTCGGGAGTTTGAGACCAGCCTGACCAACATGGAGAAACCCAATCTCTACTAAAAATACAAAAAATTAGCTGGGCGTGGTGGCGCATGCCTGTAACCCCAGCTACTCAGGAGGCTGAGGCAGGAGAATTGCTTGCACCCGGGAGGCAGAGGTTGCGGTGAGCCGAGATGGCACCATTGTGCTCCAGCCTGGGCAACAAGAGTAAAACTCCGTCTCAAAACAAACAAACAAACAAAACAAAAACAAGTGTCTCTATATGCATGGGTGTGTTTCTGGGCTCTTCTATTACGTTCGCCTATTTGTCTATCCATTTTTCTATTTGTGTTGCTTGTGATAATATCACACTGCTTTAATTACTGTGAGTTTGTAGTAAGTCTTATGTCGAATACAGCAAGTGCCTCCATCTCACCCTCTTGCTTTTCCTCCTCCTCCTCCAAGAGTAGCTTGCTATTCTTAATCTTTTATATTCTCCTATACATTTTAGAATTCGTTTGTCAAGTTCTACAGAAAAAAACTGCGGTTATTTTGAATGGTATTGCATTGAATCTATGGACCAATTTGAGAACTGACATTTGTACAGTAATCACCCTTAGAGTCCTTGGAAATGGTATAAACCCTCATTTATTTAGTCTTTAGTCTCTCAATAAAGTTACATTATTTACTTCATAAAGGTCTTACACATTTTTGTTCAGTTTATTCCTAGGTAGTTGATTTTTTAAAATGTTTTTGTAAGTGGTATCATTTTTAAATTTTATTTTCTATTTTTTTTCTTTTGAGACAGGGTCTTGCCCTATCACCCAGGCTGGAGTGCAGTGGTGTGAACATGGCTCACTGCAGCCTCAACCTCCGGGGCTCAAGCACACCTCCTGCTGCAACCTCCCAAGTAGCTGGGTCTACAGGCATGCACCAACACATCTGGCTAATTTGTAATTGTTTTTGCTGGTATATAAAAATACTAATTGATTATCTTATTTTGTATCTAGTAATCCTGATGGAGCAGTTTACTAAAATTGTGTATCATTGTACGTCATTCTCTTTTTAAAAATCCAAGCCTAGTGAGACCCTGTCTCTACAAAAAGTTTTTTTTTTTTTAATTAGCTGGGCATGGTGGTGCACATCTGTACTTGCAGCTACTTGGTAGACTGAGGTGGGAGGATTGCTTGAGCCTGGGAGGTTGAAGCTGCAGTGAGCCATGATCGAGCCACTACACTCCAGCTTGGGTGACAGAGCAAGACCCTGTTTCAAAAACAAACAAACAAAAAATCCACCCATGGCTTTGCCTTGGAATGATAAAATCCAAACTCTTTGCCGTGCCTGTGATGGTTTTAAAACAACGTCTGCACATTGTTTGACATTCTCCCAGGAAGAAATTAATTGAGTCTATATTTCCTCCCCTTGAATGTGGGTGAGTCTTGGTGACTACCTTGATAAACCGAATGCGATACAAGTGACACTGTGACTTTCAAGGCTAGATTTGAAAATACCCTGCAGCTTCTGGCAGTTTCTCTTGAGATACTTGCTCGGAACCATTTCATCCACCATGTAAGAAGTTAGGCTATCCTAAGTGTACATGGAGAGACTACAAAGAGAACAAGAAAGATAGCCAATGAGCCAGAAATATTCCAGCCTCCAGTTGTTTTTCTGCCTACTCCAGGCTCCAGACTTGTGAATGAACAAGTGTTGAGATGACCCCAGCCCCAGCCACCACCTGAAAACAACCATATCAGAGATCCTAAGAGCTGCCTAGCTGACCCCAGGCACCCTCCATTTATGAGCAAAATGAATTATTGTTTTATGTTCTAACCCACTAAATTCTGGGGTATTTGTACATAGCAATGGATATTTGGAACAACAATCTGTAAGGCCCTTTTTACTCTGAGCTTAACCTACTGTGCAAACTTTATCTACCACCTCAAATATGCTCCAGCCACCCTGACCTCATCTGTCCTATCAAGCGAGCCAAACTTATTTCTGTTTTGGAGCGTTTGGAGTTGTCATATCTCCTTATCTTAGAACACTCTTATCTTAGCTCTTCCAGTGACAATCCCCTTCTTGTAATTCATCTCCTCAAATGTCACCTCCCCAGAGAGGCCTGTTACCATTTTGTCAACAGCACTTATTTTCAGAAAACATTTGTTTATGCATATTAATTTTTTTCATGTATTTATTGTCTGCATTTTCTTTCTAGCATGTAAGCTGTTTGAAGCTGAGGACTTTGTCTGTTTTGTTCACTTCCAATAGATCCAGCACTTAGAAGAATGCCAGGCAGGCTTTCCCCACCAACCAACATGGAATAACAGGAAAAAGACATACCCTTCTATCTTCAATAATTGGAAACTCAGACAAAGTTTATGAAACGCTGGTTTTCAAGACATAGGACATCAGACAATCAAGGACAGTAAACACTGAGATGAGAAACAAACAAGGTGAATACAATTGCCCAACATTACTAGCTGGAAAGAGTTTCCCGAGCATGGCACAGGGAAGAGGATCCTCGGAGGTTCTGTGGTGTCCCTGAGTTGAGGAGACAAAGTTGAAATTCCAGAGTGGCCAAGGCAGCTGGAGTTTGTAGAGCAGAGTACCAGAGAGAAAACAGATGCACAGAGAGAACCTCAGAGATCTGCAGAAGATCTCAGCTCTTCAGCTGTGCACGTATCAGTACGTGCATGTGACAAAGCACCCCAAGGCCAGGGGAAGAATCACCTGAAAGTATGACGAGAAAAATACTTGGAGCACATACAAACCAGGAATAATTTCAGTTCTCAACAGCCCAATTGGAAGACCCCATAGATATGGAGCATTAGGTAGAGCAGGGGTCCCCAACCTCCAGGGGCACTGACCAGTACTGTCCATGGCCTGGTAGGAACTGGGCCGCACAGCAGGAGGTGAGCGGCAGGCTAGCCAGCAAACCTTCATCTGTATTTATAGCTCCCATCACTTGCATTACTCCCCATCACTCTCCATCACTTGCATTACCACCTGAGCTCCACCTCCTCTCAGATCAGCAGCAGCATTAGATTCTCATAGGAGCATGTGAACTGCACATGCAAGGGATCTAGCTTGCACGCTGTTTATGAGAATCTAATGCCTGATGATGTGAGGTGCAGCTGAGGCAGTGTTGCTAGGAGGTAGGTATTTTGTTGCTGGGGAGTGGCCCCAAATACAGATTAACATTAGCAGAGAGGGTTGACTGCATGGAGACCATAATAAAGCAGTTGCCTGCAGACTCATATCAAAACCCTATCAGTGAGTGGCAAGTGACAATTAAGCTGCATCTGGTGGCAGACTTTATAGAGGCAAGTGAGTGGATGTATTTCAATTGCATAGCTGTATCTGGTGGCAAGTTTTAAGTCAGAATCTGACACTTAATTTAGTCTGCATGGCCTGCCCATTATTTTATTTACCACTTCTGTCTGTGCCTCTTTCCTGCACTGAACACTTGTCTCAGTCACAGTTTTGGTAAGCCCACAAGCTAACCCTAGCTAAAATGAGTAAAAAGCAAACGTCACTGGAGAGCTTCTTTGAAAAGTCAGAGAGACCCAATGATGAGACAGCAGAAGACTCTAAGACTGCCAACAAAAAGAAAGCTGCACTTAAAAGAAAATACCAGACTGGGCGTGGTGGCTCACACCTGTAATCCTAGCACTTTGGGAGGCTGAAGCGGGTGGATCACTTGAGGCCAGGAGTTTGAGACCAGCCTAGCCAACATGGTGAAACCCATGTTTCTAAAAAAAAAAAAAAAAATTAGCCAGGAATGGTGGTGCGTGCCTGTAATCTCAGCTACTCGGGAGGCTGAGGCAGGAGAATCTCTTGAACCCAGGAGGCAGAGGTTGCAGTGAGCTGAGACTGTGCCACTGCACTCCATTCCAGCTTGGGTGACAGACTGAGACTCTGTCTCGAAAAAAAAAAAAAAAAAAAAGAAAATGCCAAAAGTTCTACTTAAATTATGGGTTAATTGCAACAGGTGATTCACATTCTCTAAGCCCACTTTGTATATTATGTGATGACCCATTATTCAAGGAAGCCATGAAAACTTCAAAACTGCTTCACCACTTGGAGACCAAGCACCCTGCATTAAAAGACAAGCCTCTGGAGTTTTTCTAAAGAAAAAACATGAACACAGAGAACAGAAGTAATTATTGAAGGCCACTACTTCATTAAGTGTGTCTGTACTGAGAGCATCGTTCGTAGTGGCTAACCACGTTATTAAAGCTAAGAAGCCCTTTAGTATTGATGAAGAGTTGATCCTGCCTGCTGCTAAGGACATTTGTCCTGAACTTTTAGGAGAGGCTGCTGTTCAAAAGGTGGTACATGTTCCTCTTTCAGCTAACACCATAACTAGAAGAATGGATGAAATAGCAGAGAATATTGAGGCACAATTGTTAGGATTAATGAGTCACGGTGCTACACAATCCTCAAAACGGTTTTGTCCCAGAAATAGACTCATACATATATGATCAGTGATTTTTGACAATGGTACAAAGGCAAGTCAGCGCAGAAAAAATAATCTCTTCAACAAATGGTGCAGGAACAATTGGATATCCATAAAATGAATTCGGATCCACGCTTTGCACTATATACAAACATTGACTTAAAATAGGTATACGTCCTAGACCTAAATGTAAAAACCTAAAACTCTAAAATTTCTCAGAAAAAAAGGGGATAAAATCTTTGTGGTCTTGGATTAGGCAGCTATTTTCTTGTATTTGTGGGTAAAGAAACCCTTAATGAGGGTTCAAGGTGTAAGAGGAGGACCCTGTAGAGAGCCAGCGCTTAGCCCTAGCCTCCTCATATGTACATGGCTCTGTAGAGGTTGTCCAGACAGTGCTACTGCTGCTGTTTTGAGCCTTATCTCCTCTGTGCTCCTCACAAGTGTCGTTATCAGCAGGCAGCTCCTGGCAGCACAAGGGACAGGGATTTGTCTTGCTTAGCCAGGGCAAAATGCAGTTAGAATGGAAAAGCTAATGGCAAGGCATCCCAATGACAGTCTCCTCCTCAAGCACATGGGGCACTTGTGTGTGTCTCTCAGCCTGAGAGCTCCTGATGACTGTCCTGGGGAGGTGGTGATTCCAATCTACTAACATCCCCAAGTCTTCAAAATCCATCCTATTGAAAAGTGATCTGGTGAGCTCCAGCAGCATGTGGGTTAGGGTCTCCTGCTTGGGGTTCAATAGCTTGCAGTCTTGTTCATTGAAATAGGCTGTCATAGCTGCTCAGCTCTCTGACATATCTCTCAGACTGGCAAAGATATTAGGTCTGACACCAAAAGTACAATCCATAGAAGAAAAAGGATGGATACATTGGACTTCATTAAAGTTAAGAATGTTTTCTCCTTGAAAAATAATGTTAAGAGAATAAAAAGATAAGCCACGAACTCGGAAAAAAAAAGTAATTGTAAATTACATATCTGATAAAGTACTTGTACCCAAAATATGCACAGGAATCTCAAAACTCAATAATAAGAAAAACAATCCAATTTAAGAAATTATTTTAACATACATTTTACAAAAGAAGATACACAGATAGCAAATAAGCCCACAAAAAGATATTGAATATTGTTGACCATTGGGAAAATGCAAATTAAAACAAAATGAGATACCATTACACACCTATTAGAATGTCTAATATTAAGAAGACTAATCATACTAACTGATGAGGATTTGGAACAACTGGAACTCTCACACCCTGCTGACAGATAAATGCACTACCACTTTGGAACACAGTTTGGCAGTTTTTAAAAAAGTTATACATCTGCCTTATGCCCCAACCTTACAATTTTTAGACATTTCTCAAGGGAAATGAAAGCATATGGTCATTCAAAGATATACATGCATATTCATTGCAGCTTTATTTGTAATAGCCAAAAACTGGAAATAGCCCAAATGTCCAGCAGCAAAAGAATAGATAAACAAATTGTGGTATATTTACTACCTAGCAGTTGAAAGAAATAAACCTCTGACACACACAAGCTGGATTAAAAAAGAAGAGGAAATGAATTACTGATACATATAATAAAGATTACTCTCAAAATAATTATGGTAAGTCAAAGAAGTCAGACCCTGCTCCCTAAGTGTATATACTTCATGATTCAATGTCTATACAATTCTATAAAATGCAAATTAATATGTGATAACAAAAAGTGATTGCCTGGAAATGGTGAGAGGACAGAGGGGCCAGAGTCAGCCAGGATTACAAAGATGCACAAGGAAACTTTTGAGGGTGGTGGATATCTTGAGTGTGGTGATAGTTTTACAGTTGTATGCCTATGTTAGAAGCTATCAAATTGTACACTTTAAGTATGTACACTTTGTTGTATATTAATTATGCCTTAATAAAGTTATTATAAAAAGTAGTTCCAGGCAATAGTAGACACTCAATAAACATTTATAAACTAGTCGTTGACTTTCTTGGACTGTGACTTGTTAGCAGTTAGGGATTGATTATTCCATACATGTTTATGTAATACCTGGCAAAATGCCATGCTAGAGTAAGTGCTCAATAAATGCTATTTTAAGAATGTTATCAGCCAAGCCTGGCGGCTCACCCCTGTAATCCCAGCACTTTGGGAGGCCGAGGTGGGCGGATCACCTGAGGTCAGGAGTTCGAGACCAGCCTGGCCAACATGGTGAAACCCTGTCTCTACTAAAAATATAAAAAATTAGCTGGGCATGGCGGCACACACCTGTAATCCCAGCTACTTGGGAGGCTGAGGCAGGAGAATCACTTGAACCCGGGAGGTGGAGGTCGCAGTGAGCTGAGATAGCACCATTACACCCCAGCCTGGTAAACAAGAGCAAAACTCTATCTCAAAAAAAAAAAAAAAAGGAATGTTATCATCTGTTACATATCCATCAAATTCATGTCATTTAAGTGACACTAAAGATAATATATTTTTTCTGACAAAATGTTTAACTTCATTAGCAATTTAAAAATACAAATTAAAATAATGAAATACTGTTTTTAACCTTTCAGTTTGCAAATAATTTTAAATGATAGGATAAGAATGTTATTTTATATTTGGAAGAACAAAAGCCATTTCCATACCTAAAGCATGTTATGGACGGGCACGGTGACTCATGCCTGTAATCCCAGCACTTTGGGAGGCAGAGGTGGGTGGATCACTTGAGGTCAGGAGTTCGAAACCAGCCTGGCCAGCATGGTGAAACCCCATCTCTACAGGCATGGTGGCATGCACCTGTAATCCCAGCTACTTGGGAGGGTGAGACACGAGAATCACTTGAACCCGAGGGGTCAGAGGTTGTAGTAGCCTTGATGCCACCACTGCAGACCAGCCTGGGCAATAGAGCAAGACTCCATCTCAATAAATAAATAAATAAATAGAGCATGTTACCGTACCTACTTGACAAGAGATTGGGAAAATAGGTGTTCTCTTTTACTCTACTAATAAGATGTAAACTGGGAGAAATTTTCTGTTGGACAATTTTAATAAATATCAAAAGCTTAAACAACATAAAAACCCTTTGATCCAACTGCCCCACTTCTAGGAATGTATGCTAAGAAAACAAGACTGCACACAAAGATTTAGTCACAAGATTGTTCATCAAGATACTGTTGATAATATCAAAAATTAGAATTGACCTACAAAGCCAGCAGTAAGAGACTGGTTAATAAACACTGCTATATTCATTCCATGAAATATTATTCTGACATAAAAAATGGTATAGTAAATGAACTAACTTAGTTCAAAATAACATTGTTTAAGCCAGTTGTAGTCTGTAGTCTCAGCTATTCGGGAGGCCAGCCTGGACAACATAGTGAGACCATGTTCCTAAATAATAATAATAATAATGATAATAATAATAATAATAGGCTTGTTAAAAGAATGAAAAGACAAGCCACAGACTGGGAGAAAATATATGCAAAATACAAATCTGATAAAGGACTTGCATCTAAAATACACAATGAACTCTTAAAACTCAACAATAAGAATTACAAACAATTCAATTTCCTAATATAAGCAAAAGATCTATACAAAGATGATAAACAGATGAAAACTATGAACATGGAAAGATGTCATTAGGGATTGGTATACTGAAACAACAATGAATTACCACTATACACCTATTAAAATGAGTAAAATGCAAAACATTTTACTCATTTTGCATTTGACAACACCCAACGCTGACAACACCCAACACTTTATGTTTTACTCATTTTGCCCTGACAACACCCAATGCTGGCAAGAATGTGGAGCAACAGGAACTCTCATTCATGGCTAGTAGAAATGCAAAATGTACAGTCACAAAGCTAACATGGTCTTACCATGTGATCCAGCAATAGTGCTTATGTCCACATAAAAACCTGTACATGAATTTTCAAAACAACTTTATTCGTAGTTACCAAAACCAGAAAGGAAGGAAGATGCCCCTTAATAGAAGAGTGGATAAACAAACTGTGGTATACTCACACAATGGAATAGTATTTGATAAAAAGAAATGAGCTAACAAGCCGTGAGAAAACATGAGAGAAACTTAAATACATATTCCTAAGTGAGAGAAGCCAGTCTGAAAGACTATGTTTCCTACTGGATGACATTCTGAAAGAGGTAAAACTATAAGGACAGTAAAAAGACCAGTGGTTACCATGGGGGAGGAGGAGAGGGATTAAGGGATAGGGCACAGGGGAATTTTAGGACAGTAAAACTCTTTTGTATGATACTGTAATGGCGGATATGTAACATTATATGTTTGTTAAACCCCATAGCATATAACTATACAACCCAAAAAGTGAACCCTAATGTAAGTGATGGACTTTAGTTAATACTAATGTATCAGTATTGGCTCAATTGTAACAAAGGTACTATACACTAAAGCAAGATGTTAACAATAGGGGAAACTGTGTGGGGTGCCAGGCGGGGGGTGTCAGGGGGAACTCTTTGTACTGCTGCTCAATTTTTCTATAAATTCAAAACTGCTCTAAAAAATAAAGCTTATTAAAATGTTTTTTTAAAAAATAGGCCTACATTTGTTAATTCTAAAAAGGACTGAAATAAATATGCAACTGGTTTTAGTACTGGCTAGACTGAATGCTGGTTTTTTGTTTTGTTGTTGTTTATCTTGTTTTCTTACATAGAAAGGAGTGATGGTCTTATGATTTTTAAGAAAGGAAAATCAGTTGTTTAAAAAAGAAGTATTGGAAGAAATAATGCAATAGTGTTTCCTCCCTTCCACGGTGCAGCCCACCCTGGGCCACTGTAACACTGAAGGTACTCTGTGTCACATTTGTTGCCCAATGGGGACATAATGCCTACCTCATAGGAAAGAATGAGGCATAAATAAGGTAATTCATGAAGGGTACTTTGCATGGAGCCTGGTACTACTAAACACAATGAAAGATTACTGATACTGTTTCCTCCCATCCGCATGGAAGGGCTTCCATCCCCAAACCCACTCCTATCCAACACTGACAGCCTTGTCACACCATCTGACTTGGAACCACCAATAGCAATCTCATCATGCCCTTTTACCCATTGAAGAGACTCACCATGAGAAGCCCAGGAATCTGAGGACACTCTAAATGTTCTGGAATTTAGTAACCAAGAGACTCCGTAAATTCTCTTTTCCAATTCTGTTACTCACTCCTTCCAAAATCCTCTGGTATTCAGGGTAGGTGATAAAAAAAAAGTCCCTATGTTCTCAATCTCTTATCTGATCATTCTTTACACTTTCTGGCTCTTACTCAAACTTGGCTGTCTCATTTCCCCCTCAGCCCTTGTAAGTGAGGGCTATTACTTCTCAGCTCACTGGTTCCTTCCTTTCTTTGTAGTATCCATTTGGCAAAACCACAATGCTGTTTAAATCCAACTGTCTGCCTATGTCACGCTTGCACCATATAACTGCTTATGACTAGAAAAAAACCACAAAACTATGCCGACTGGTCTTCCTTTCAATTAGATGTGACCACAGATTTCAAGTGAGCTCTTAATGTGGCTCAGCAACCATTTCGTTTCTCGTATTAATTCATTCTCTCACTCTCCTATAGAACTATGTTATGCCTTTGGCCACCTCAAACTTCAAAAATCTCTTTCTCCAATCTTCATTCTTAGTTCATCGTCTTTCTTCTTGTTTCACTGAAAAAGAAATGGAAAGGATTAGAATCAAAGCTCCCAACACATTTACTTACCTGCATGGTGTACCTCTAGTTAGTGCTAATTAGTAGTCTGTACTTTTAGCTAAGATCAATGCCTCTGCTTAAGCACTAAATGCTGTCATCTCTACCTACAAGGACATGTTCCAGAAAGTTTCTCTTCTAACTCCTTCAGCAGCAGTTGTTTTCCCCTTGTATTGGATCATTCTTATCAGTATATCATGCTTTCATTATTTTTGTCTCATTAAAAAAAATCTCAAAATCTACCCTCTTCCTCCAGCTACTGTCCAATTTCTTTCCCTTTAAAAAGAGATAGAGCACGGCCAGGCGCGGTGGCTCATGCCTGTAATCCCAGCACTTTGGGAGGCCAAGGCTGGAGGATCACCTGAGGTCAGGAGTTGGAGACCAGCCTGGCCAACATGGCGAAACCCTGTCTCTACTAAAAATACAAAAATAAGCTGGGCGTGGTGGCACGTGCCTGTAATCCTAGCTACTTGGTAGGCTGAGGCAGGAGAATTGCTTGAACCTGGGAAGCGGAGGTTGCAGTGAGCCAAGATTTGTGCCACTGCACTCCAGCCTGGGTGACAGAGTGAGATTCCATCTAAAGAAAAAAAAAGATATAGCTACTTTATTAAATTTTTTAATATTTTATTTTTTCTTTATTAAACCATATAATTGGCCAACTTAAAGTGTACATTTTGATGATTTTTAATACCTTCACAGAGTTATGCAACCATCACCACGATCAACTTTAGAACATTTTCATTGTCACCCAAAGAAATGTCATACCCATTAGCTATCACTCCCCATTTCCTCCCACCACCCCAGCCTTAAGCAACAACTAATACACTTGCTCTCCCTATAGATTTGCCAATCCTGAACGTTTAATGTGAATGGAATCATATAATATATTGGTTATTGTGACTGGCTTCTTTTATTTATCATAACTTTTCAAGGATCATCCATATTGTAGCATAAATTAGTAATTCATCCTTTTTTATTGCCAATGAATACTCCATTGTATGGACAAGCCATATTTTATCTGTTCATCAGTTGATGGCCATTTGGGTTGTTTCTTCTTTTTGGCTATTATGAATAATATTGCTATGAATATTCATGTAGAAGAAAAATTTTTTGAGACTCTGTTGCCCATGCTGGAGTTCAGTGGCATGGTCATAGCTCACTGCAACCAACCAACTCCTAGGCTTAAGCTATCCTCCCACCTCAGTCTCCTGAGTAGCCAAGACTACAGGCACAGGCTACCACACCCAACTAATTTTTAAATTTTTTTTGTAGAAACGGTCTCATTATGTTGTCCAGGCCGGTCTCAAACTCCTGGCCTCAAGAGATTCTCCCACCCCAGCCTCCCTGAGTTGCTGGAATTACAGGGGTGAACCACCATGCCTGGCTGTTTTTCACTTTCTTGATAACATCACTTGAAGCATAACAGTTTTAAATTTTGATGAAGTTCAAGTCACCTAATTATTTAATTTGTCATTTGTGCTTTTGCTGTCAAATCTTAGAAGTCTAGGACTAACCCAAAGTCACAAAGACTTACTCCTATATTTTCTTTGAAGACTTTGAGAATTTTAGCTCTTACACTTAGGTTTATAATTCATTTTGGGTTAATATTTGCATATGGTATGAGGGAGAGATCCAACTTTCTTTTTTTTTTTTTTTTTTGCATTTGGATATCCAGTTGATCCACCACTGTTCATGAAAAGGACTATTGTTACTCAATTGAATTGACCCCCATGTCAATTGGTTGTAAACATGAGGATTTACTTCTAGACTCTCATCTGGTCCATCAATATATATCTATCCCTATGCCAGTACTACATTATCTTCATTACTATAGCTTTATAGTAAGTTTTAAAATTATGAAGAATGAGTTATCCAACTTTGCTCTTTTTCAAGACTGCTTTGGCTATTCTGGGTCCCTTGCATTTCCATAGAAATTTTAGCATCAGCTTATTAATTTGTGCAAAAAAAAAAAAGCCAAAAGCTAGGATTTTGATGGGATTGCATTTAATCTGTAGATCAATTTGTAGAAGGGGAGTACTGACATCTGCTATGGTTTGAATATGTGTGTTTCCTAAAATTCATATGCTAGAACCTAAGATCCAATGTGATTACATCAAGAGGTAGATGGCCAGGCGTGGTGGCTCACGCCTGTAATCCCAGCACTTTGGGAGGCTGTGGTAGGTGGATCACCTGAGGTCAAGAGTTCCAGACCAGGCTGGCCAACATAGTGAAACCTCGTCTCTACTAATAGTACCAAAAAAATTAGCCAGCCATGGTGGTGGGCTCCTGTAACCCCAGCTACTTGGGAGGCTGAGGCAGGAGAATCGCTTGAACCCAGGAGGTGGAGGTTGCAGTGAGTTGAGATTGCACCATTGCACTCCAGCCTGGGCAACGAGAGTGAAACTCTGTCTAAAAAAAAAAAAAAAAAAAGAAAGGAAAAAAAGGCCAGGCGCAGTGACTCACACCTGTAATCCTAGCACTTTAGGAGGCCGAGGTGGGCGGATTTCCTGAGCTCAGGAGTTTGAGACCAGCCTGGGCAACATGGTGAAACCCCGTCTCTACTAAAATACAAAAAACTGGCCAGGCGCGGTGGCTCACGCCTGTAATCCCAGCACTTTGGGAGGCCAAGGAGGGCGGATCACAAGGTCAAGAGATCGAGACCATCATGGCCAACATGGTGAAACCCCGTCTCTACTGAAAATACAAAAATTAGCTAGGCGTTGTGGTGCGCACCTGTAGTCCCAGCTACTCAGGAGGCTGAGACAGGAGAATCACTTGAACCCAGGAGGCAGAGGTTGCAGTGAGCTGAGATCATGCCACTGCACTCCAGCCTGGTGACAGAGTGAGACTCTATCTCAAAAAATAAATAAATAAAATAAAATAAAATACAAAAAATTAGCCGGGTGTGGCAGCATGCACCTGTAGTCCCAGCTGCTCTGGAGTCTGAGGGAGGATAATTTCTTGAACCCGGGAGGCGGAGGTTGCAGTAAGCCGAGATCGCACCACTGCACTCCAGTCTGGGAAACAGAGCGAGATTCCGTCTCTAAACAAACAAATGAACAAACAAAACAAACAAACAAACAAACAAAAAAAGAGGTGGATGTGGAGTCCTGATAAGTAAGCAACAATGAGGAAAGGGCCCCAGGTTGGGGACAGTAATTGTTCTGAGAAATGGCTAACTGCAAACAACCCACTGGTACAACATGCTGTTCCCAAATATCTTGCTCCACATATAGCCCTGGCAGCACGACCTTATCTGCACACCTTATCCACATGTAGTCCCCTCCAGCATGACCCTTTATAACTGCCTCTTGGCAGATAGCCCCTTCTCTGCTGTGCTGCCCATTGCACTCTTTCAATGTATCTTCATGCTTTCTCTAATAAATCTGCCTTCCTTTACTCACAACTGTCTTGGTAAATTCTTTTATCACCTTGGATTCCAGCCCCAGCCAGTCGCAACCCATGATATTTTGGTGGCCCATAATGGGGAACTCTCCCCTTCTCCCACTTCAACCCCAACCTCTTGGCAAACAGTGTCCGGGCCTGGAGACAACTGACAATCCTAGCCAGGGCCACTCCCTGGCAGAACAGAAGGTCCTGGTGGAAAGACATCTGACCACTGCCCAGTTGGATGAGAGTTTAGAGTTTACTTTCCAGTCTTCTAGCTGACAATCTCTAGTATCCCTCTGGCAAGTGATGGCAACTGGCCAGGGCGACTCCCTGGTGTAGCCTAAAGTCCAGGGGGTGAACAGGTTTGGCTGCCTTACCTGAAAGGAAGGAAGGCGCTCTCCTATCCTTTCTGGTCAGAAGTCCCCTATCCCTACGCGGGGCATAATTGGTGGTGGCAGCTTGACCAGGAGGAATCCACACATGTTTTGGGGAACTCAAACCCCTTCTTTCTCATCCTAAATTCTTCCATGAAGACAGCCACCAGCCAGCTCCAGATGTGTTAAGCCAGGTGAGCCCTGGGATGGTGAGTTTTCTTTCACCATCACCCAAACAGCACTGGGATGGTAAGTTTTCTTTCAATCTTTTCCCCTCGTACCTGGATTGAGCACTCAGTGTGATTTGTACGTGCACTGACCTGGGGTTGCTCACCCAGTGTTCATCTAACACAAGGCCCTAGTGCCAGGAGATCCTTTCCGGTAGGTGCGCTGCCCCTTTGTAAAGTGCATCTCAGAGTCCTTCAGTGAATGTGAGGGGAGCGCTTTTCCCTCAGTGGGATGCCCCCAAGAAAACTGTGGTTCGTGTCCCCAGCAGAGATTCTTTCCTGGACCCACTATGGGACAAAGCCCTTCCATTCCCTCAGACTCACCCCTGGGCTGCATTTTAAAGCATTGGGATAAATTTGACCCTCAGACTTTCAAAAAGAAACATCTAATTTTCTCATGTAATAACAAAATGGCCACTTTATAAATTTCCGGACCAGGAGGCTTGGCCTCTGGGTGGGACCATTGTCTCCAATACTGTTTTACAGCGTGACCTCTTCTGACATAATTTCTTGAAATGGTCTGAAGTTCTTTATGTCCAGGCCTTCCTGACTGTCTCTCAGGATCCCAATCTCTGCTGAACCTGTCAGATGTGCTTGGCCAAATTCTCTGGCCCCACTGACTCTTCTGACATTCTAAACCACCCTTCCTTTACTCTCTTCCATTCTCTCCAACCTGGTGGACTTATTGAGCCCACACATGCTTCCCCTGACAAACCACTTTTATGTTCAGTTACACTTACTCCATCTGCTCCTTCTCCCTCACCTTCCCTGACATCTCAACCTCGGATGTCATTTTTCAGTGCCTCCTCATTATGAGGAGCCCTTCTCCTTCCTTTCAGCACTTGCATCTCAACTTACTAGTCAAGTTTGTGTCTCTACAATTCAGCTGTTTCACCTTCAAATGCTGCAAACAGTATATCAGTCTGTTCCCAAAGATGTCTGCCACCTTCTCTGCTGTGCTGCCCGCTGCACTCTTGTAATGTATCTTCATACTTTCTCACCTTTGCCATGTGAGGACACAGCAGTCACTTCCTCTGTCATATGAGGATGCAGCAACAAGGCACCATCTTGAAAGCCGAGAGCAGCCCTCATGAGACACCAAACCTGCTGGTGTCTTGATCTTGAATTTTTCCAGCCTCCAGAACTGTAAGAAATAAATGTATATTCTAATTGCCCAGTCTGTGGTACTTTGTTATAGCAGCACATACAGACTAAGATACCATCTTAACAATATTAAGTCTTTCTATCAGTGAACATAAAATATCTTTCGATATGTGGAGGTCTTCTTAATTCCTTTTAATAATTTTTGTGGTTTTTGGAATGTAATCTTGAACTTCATTTGTCAAATATATTCCTAAGTATTTGATTCTTTTTGATGTTACTGTAAATGGAATTATTTCCTTAATTTCACTTTCAGATTGTTCATTGCTAGTGTATGGAAATACTATTGATGTGTGTAATTGATCTCGTAGCCTGTGACATTGTTGAACTTGTTTATTAATGCTAATATTTTCAGTGAATTCCTTATGATTTTCTATACATAAGATCATGCCATCTAAGAAATAGAGATAGTTTTATTCTTTCTTTCCAATCTGGATATTCTTTACTTCATTGCATTGCTTAAATTCCCTGACTAGATCCTAGAATACAATGTTGAATAGCAGTGGCAAGAGCAGATATCCTTTTCTTATTTCTGATCTTAGAGAGAAAGCATTCAGTATTTTGCCATTAAGAATTATGTCAGCTGTGGATTTTGTTAGTAGATGTCCTTTATCAGGCTTAGGAATTTCCTTACTATGCCTAGTTTGTTGCGTATTTTTATTGCTAAGGGACATTGGGGTGTTGGTTTTTCAAATGCTTTTTCAGCCTCTATTGAGATGATCACGTGATTTTTGTCCTCTTTTCTATTAATATTGTATAGTGGATGGATTACATTAAATGACTTTCATATGTTAAAACGACCTTGCATTTTTGGGATAAATCCCACTTGGTCATGGCATATAATCCCTTTTATATGTTGCTGGATTCAGTTTGCTAGTATTTTGTTGAGGATTTTTACATCTCTATTTGCACCCAACTGTTAGGTTCCGCTAATTGCCAACAAATCGCTCTACTGTCTTATGCTATAACCTGGGGTGCAAATTGCTCCATAGTCTAATCCACTTAAATTTGGGCCCCTTTGCAGGGGTAGTTTTGAAAGACAGTCTTTGAGGTTTGTCTTGACCCCAGGAAGGCTGTTCTTTGCTGTCTTTTCCCCTGGTTCTTTCTGGTACACTAGCTAGCCTACAGTTTACCTTATTGTTCTCATAGAGCTACCAGCCTTCTTTTAATTGCTTACCACCAACATTTTCATTGTTTTCAAAAAGTGCCCTTAGGCTTGAACTTCCCCACACTTGGTTCCGAATAAAGTCAGTTCCCTTGGGGAAAGCACAGGCGCTCTTTACTCTTATGGCCTACTTCTCTCGTGTGCAAAATCTCGGTACTACTGCTTCCAAGTTGGTGGCAGGGACAGTGGCCTGCTTGTTTCAGAGTGACCTGCCTCTGCAGGGCACATCATGGAGGTGGTCAGCCTCTGGTCTTTTTGTCTTGCCTTTCCTCATGTGGAACCTCTGCCCTATGAGTGAACTAGGGTTAGGGCGACTGGAGCCCCAGTATTACTGTAACCACCCAAGGGGTTCTTCCTGCCAGCAGCATAAAGAAAGACCACAGTGGCCAGGTGCGGTGGCTCATGCCTGTAATCCCAGCACTTTGGGAGGCTGAAGTGGGTGGATCATGAAGTCAGGAGATGGAGACCGTCCTGGCCAACATGGTGAAACCCCGTCTCTACTAAAAATACAAAAATTAGCCGGGCGTGGTGGCGTGTGCCTGTAGTCCCAGTTACTCGGGAGGGTGAGGCAGGAGAATAACTTGAACCCAGGAGGTGGAGGTTGCAGTGGGCCGAGATCGCGCCACTGCACTCCATCCTGGGCGACAGAGCAAGACTATGTCTCAAAAGAAAAAAAAACCCACAGCATTGCAGTAAAGAAAAAGTTTAATAGACACAAGGCCAGCCATACCACCTGGCAGAAGGAGTTTGTGCTCAAATCATCTCATCCAAAACCGGTAGGTTAGGGGTTTTTCAGAAGTTTAGGGAAAAGGGGTGGGGGTGGCTAGGCTTGCTGCTGATTGATTGGGCTGCAGATGAAATCAAGGGGGTTGAAGCCATCCTCCTGTGGGCTGAATTACTTCTGGTTGGGGCCGCAGGAATGGGGTTGGTAGGTCCAGGTCGAGCCATGGGTGTTAGACATGCGAAAAACCTGCAAAGATATCTTAAAAGGCCAACCTACAATAGTGGTGTTATCTGCAGGCATAATTGGGGAAGTTGCATATCTTATAACCTCTGGAGTAATGGCTGGCAATCGCTTCTGTCTGCCCCTTAGCAGGATTCAGGCTCCTCTCTTCTGCAGTCTGATGGCCTCCCATGAGCTTTATAAAAGCTGCTGAGTTTTGGGAAAGCCCTATCATCATCTAAACTATACCCTAAATGTCTTCCAAAGTTAGCTCCACCCAATAGCCCAGGAATGGTTAATGGACAGACAAGATCCAGGGTGGGCTATCTCCGATCTCTTCCACTCTCATAATTTTCTCATTGATACAATTTTTGCAAAGGTCATTTCATTATTGGCTTGCCACTCCTGGATAGAGCCTCTGATCTAAAATGGGATCTGAGTGAAGAAAGAGAGCTCCTAACCTCTTGGGAGAACCTCCCTGGAATTTAGCCCCTGCAACACAGAGTTTAGGGGTATGAGAAATGCTGGTGGTCTGTCCCTAACAGGGAGATAGCACAGTGCTTGGCTGGGAACCCTGTCTTCATGGCTGCAGCTACCCAGAGTAGAGCATCTATGCTGCTGAGCTGGGGGAAGTGGGCAAGAGAGAGAGCAGATTATAGCTTAAGTGTCACAGACTCTGCCCGTTCTTACTGAGATTTAGTAGAGTTTCTTGAATAAATGTTTCTTCATTTACTGCATGCCCTTAGGACAATTTCCAGGGACTTTAAAAGGTTGTTATTTTTAAAAATAATTTTACCAGTTACAGTTGTTTTGTTGGGGAGAGGGTCTTTGGAGCTCCTCACATTGAGACAGCCAAGTGTAAAGGGGTCACCAGAGAACCTCCAACTGACCTGCGCACTGGGAGGAGTGCTCACTGGGGTGGAGCCTCGGGAAGTTCGCTCAGTTTGCAGAGGTGAGGAGCCTGGCCTCTCCTGTTCTGGGTGGAACCTGGGATTCAATCTGTGAGGTGGGAAGACTACTAGCAGGACACTTGCTCTGCCGAGTCCCTGTTTCCCTTTTTTTCCTTTTCACCCAATAAACCCTGCCCTTCTCACCCTTGGAAATGTCTGTGAGCCTAATATATTTCATGGTCGTGTGACAAGGACCCCGTTTTTACCTGAACTAAGGAGAAAGTCCTACAACAACATTGCCTTTCCAGAAATGATTCTTCTCTTTTAACCAAAACTTCTTGAAAGCCTGATTAGTACTTTATGCTCAATTCCTGTCTCCTCCCCACCCGCAAATTCTTTTTTGAGTCAACATCACCCATCAGGCTTTAACCCTCCATGAACCCTAGTGCTCCCATCAAGGTCACCAATGCCTTCCACATGGCTAAATCCAATAGTCAAGTCTCATTTTCATCTTATCTGACCAGCCAGCAGTATTTGACACAGGTGGTCTCACTTTGCTCTTTGACACGCTATCTTCACTTTGTTTTCAGGACACTATGCTCTCCTAGTTCCTAGCTTTACTTCTATCAATATATTATCTTACTTCTTAGCCTCCTTTGCTGGTACCTCAGAACCTGTCCTTAGATCTTTTCTTTTTATCTACATTTATTTCAACCAAAAGAGTCAAACTCTGTAAAATATTTGAAGAGATTTATTCTGAGCCAAATATGCATAACCAAGGCCCATGACACAGCTCTTAAGAGGTCCTGAGAACATGTGTCCAACGTGGTTGGGGTACAGTTTGGTTTCACGTATTTTAGGGAAACATGAGACTTCAATAAAATACGGTTAAGAAACACATTGGTTTGGTCCAGAAAGGCAGGACAACTCAAAGCTGGGTAGGGTGGCAGGAGTCGGGGGGATGTTGGGTGGGGGAGCTTTCAGGTTATAGGTAGATTTAAGATTTTCTGGTTGACAATTGGTTGAGTTTATCTAAAGACCTGGGATCAATAGAAAGGAAATGTCTGGGTTGCAATAACAGGTTGTGGAGACCAAAGTTTAATCATGCAGATAAACCCTCCAGGTAGCAGGCTACAGAGAGAATAGATTATAAATGCTTTTTATCAGACTCAAAGGTCAGTATTGATATTAATGTTGAAGAGGTATAATGAGGCATGTCCAGCCCCCACTTTCCATCATGTCCTGAACCAGTCTTTCTGGTTAAGTTTTAAGAATGCCCTGGCTGAGGGGAAATTCCATTCAGATGGTTGGGAGGCATTAGAATTTTATTTTTGGTTTACACTTACTTCCTTGGTGATCTTGTAACTGAGCAGCTTGGCTTCAAATTGCATTTTAAAACTTTGTTTTCTTTCCTCCTTTCTCCCCAATCTGAAGATATAACTTTGAGACAAACCACACATGTGTTTCCGTTCATCTTGAAATACAGCCTTGGAATGTGCTATGATTCTCTACTCCCTTCCCTTTCCCATTTTATGTTCCCATGCTTTATGCACATTTATTTACCCAGATGCTTGTTAAAAACACACCATACTCACTTATCTGGCCATATATTTCTTTAAAAGCTTCAGGGGAGGGATCCTGATGTTACAGTAGGTAGTCAGACAGACATGAGCAGGGCGGGAGAGACCCACCCCACCAGCCACAACAGGAATGTCTAGGTGACCATCAGGTGATGGTCAGGTGGTTGTCACACTGTCTGTCTCACTGTCACACTGCCTGGAGCCAGGAAAAGGCAGTCTCCCAATAGATAGAAAGACCTGGAAACATTGCCATTCCAGGTTAACTTGCTGATAAGCTGACCAGCTTCCTGATAAGATCTCAGGAGTTGGGCAAGTAGGCTCAAGGCTGCTCACTAAGAGATAAAATGGCAGAGTTTAACTGGTGTATGACTTTGTTATAGGAACGCTCAAGTGGTAAGGGAAGAACGCCTCAAGTGAGCACGTGCAAAACTTCAGTAAACACACCTTGCATGTGGCCCCTCCCAGCTGCTGGCAGGCCACCACACATGCGGAATGCCAATGTATAAAACCCCAAATCAAAGGTTAAACCATGCACTTGATCTCTCAAGTCACCCACTTGGCCCTCTTCTGAGTGTACTTTACTTCCTTTCATTCCTACTCTAATACTGTTAAATAAACTTTCGCTCCTGATCTAAAACTTGCCTTGGTCTCTCACTCTGCCTTATGCCTCTTGGTTGAATTCTTTCTTCTGAGGAGGCAAACATTGAGGTTGCTGTAGACCCCTATGGATTTGCCACCACTAACATGGATATTGTATTAGTTAGGGTTCTCTAAAGGTCAGAAATAATAGGATATATGTATATATGAAGGGGAGTTTATTAGGAGAATTGGCTCACATGATCACAAGGTGAAGTCCCACAGTAGACCGTCTGTAAGCTGAGGAGCAAGGAAGCCAGTCCAAGTCCCAAAACCTCAAAAGTAGGGAAGCTAACAGTGTAACCTTCAGTATGGGGTTGAAGGCCTGAGACCCTGGAAAATCACTGGTGTAAGTCCAAGAGTCCAAAAGCTGAAGAACTTGGAGCATCCAACACAGGAGAAAGATGAAGGCCGGAATAATCAGCAAGTCTCTCTCACTCCATATTCTTCTGCCTGCTTTATTCTAGCCATGCTGGCAACTGATTAGATGGTGCCCGCCCAGATTGAAGGTGGGTCTGACTCTCCCAGTCCACTGACTCAAACGTTAACCTCCTTTGGCAACACCCTCACAGACACACTCAGGAACAATACTTTGCATCCTTCAATCCAAGCAAGTTGACACTCAATATTAACCATCACAAGTCCACCCCTTGTCAACTTGAACCCATACACATCTCCTGAAATTATACATAATCTTCAAATAAAGACAATAATACAGTCATAATTATGCCTAGCATAATACAGCTATCCTTCATACAACTGGAAGTGCACTAATCCTTAACCTAAATGCTATTACATAAAGTTAACAACACTTAAATGATGACATGAAGTCCATAAACCTATGTCACATGATAAAAGAAAAAGAAAGGAAATAAAATGAAGATATTTTCTTAGTACAAGTGTATACATGCGCAAATATGTTCTTAAAACAAGGAGGCTATACTCATGACAAATACAGTCCTCGTTTCTGCAACTGGTCACGTGGTCGTAGCTGGTATTGATGACTACCTTCTTCTATTTCCTGTTCTGTATTCCCTTTGCTTTCAGCAAGTACCTCAGCAGGTTGTAGTTTTTTACCCAGTGGAGTGACCCAAATCTTCACTCCTGAAGGGTCTGGGTCATTTGTAGTCCTGCCTAGATTGGGCTGTTGTAGTTTCCCATTGGCCTTAATCACAGGGCATGGTAATACTAAGAGGTGCCCTAATGGATCTCCTGTATTCTATGCATATTCTTTCTTACCTCCAATGTAGAATAGTAGACTGATTTCATCTGATAGTTTAGGTCAGTCACCCCAGTCAACACTGTAACTTACTTCTTAGTCTGTTGACTTAGAGGTAAGAGAAGCCCAAAGTGGCCAGGTGGCAGTCTTAACTTCTAGTTTAATGGACTCCTTGCTATGTCTCCTGGTGGCAGCGTTCCTCCCTCTGGAATAAAGACCTCTAGGCCAGCAGAATGTAATGTCGTGGGAACAGGAAGGAAAAAATTTTGCTAGGGTCACTAGGGGTGATGGTGAGTGGTGCCACTTCTACTTCCACCCCTTGATTCCTGGACGCATGAATCCTGGCTATGGGGGAAACGGTACCATATATTGGACTCTGATTCAGAGCATACACAGCCTTCTGGAGAACTTTGCCCCAGCCCTGCAAAGTACCATCACTTCGCTGGCATTGTAATTGTGACTTCAAAAGGCCAATGCCTCATTCTGTCAATGCAGCTGCTTTGGGATGATGGGGAACATAGTAACACCAGTGAATTCTATGAGCATGAGCCCACTGCCATGCTTCTCTAGTTGTAAAGTGAGTGCCTTGGTCAGAGGCAATGCTATGTGGAATTCCATGACAGTGGATAAGGCATTCCATGAGTCCACAGATGGTAGTCTTGGCAGAAGCATTGTGTGCAGGATAGGCAAACCCATATCCGGAGTGTCTGCTCCAGTGAGGACAAACCTCTGCCCTTTCCACGATGGAAAAGGTCCAATATAATCAACCTGCCACCAAATAGCGGGCTGATCACCCCAGGGAATGGTGCCACATCGAGGGCACAAGTCTTCCAGTTCTCAGTACTCATCCACATGTTAATTGCTTCCAAATTTATATCTCCAGGCCAAGCCTCTCTTCCAAACTTCACACTTATATAATGTGCCACCTCCTGGACATCTCCACATTGCCTAACAGGCTTCTCAAACTATATGCACAAAACAGCTCCTGGTCTTCCCCTCCAAACCTGCTCCTTCCCGTCCTCCTCATCATTCCAGCTGCTCAGACTAAAAACCATGGAATTGTGATTGTCTGTTTCTCTATGTCTAATATATCAGCAAATTCTGGTGGCTCTACCTTCAAAATTTATTCTAAATTGGATTTCTCACAGCATCCACTGCTGTTCAAGTCACCATTACCATTATCACCCCCCCCCCCCCCCCCCTTATTTTTTTTGAGATGGAGTCTCAAAACCTGGAGTGCAGTGGCCCGATCGTGGCACACTGCAACCTCTGCCTCCCAGGTTCAAGTGATTCTTGTGCCTTAGCCTCTGAGTAGCTGGGATTACAGGCATGACCCACCATCACACTCAGCTAATTTTTGTATTTTTATTACAGATGGGGTTTCACCATATTGGTCCACTGGTCTCGAACTATTAACATGAGGTGATCCACTTGCCTTGGCTTCCCAAAGTGTTGGGATTACAGGCATGAGCCACCGCCTCTGGCCACCATTATCTCTTGATTAGATTATTTTGAGAGCCAACTAAGTGACCTTTCTACTTCTAATCCTTCCACCATCTTCAGTCTACTTTCACCCAAACAATCAGAATAATCCAGTTGCCTCTCTGACCTCATCTCCTATTGTTGCCTCCCCTGCTGTAGCCACCCTCGCCTGCTTGTTGATTCTAGAGTATATAAAGCACATGTTTGCCTCAGAACCCCCGGCACTTGCTATTCCCTCTGCCTGGAACACCCTTTCCCCAAATATCCACATGGTTCACTCCCTCATCAGGACCTCTGTCAAGTATATCTTCCCCTCTGGGCTGAAATTCTGCAATTAGAGAATCATCCCCATGTGCTTTACAAAAATCTCTTTTTCAAAATCAAATATATCTGAAAGGGAGAACACACTAAATCTGTATCAGACATTAATAGCCTAACATTAAGAGTTTACTATATTGGGCCGGGCATGGTGGCTCACACCTGCAATCCCAACAGTTTGGGAGGCTGAGGTGGGCAGATCACCTGACGTCAGGAGTTTGAGACCAGCCTGGCTAACATGGTGAAACCCCATCTCTACTAAAAATACAAAAATTAGCCAGGTATAGTGGTGGACACCTGTAATCCAAGCTATTAGGGAGGCTGAGGCAGGAGAATCGCTTGAACCTGGGAGGCAGAGGTTGCAGTGAGTTGAGATCATGCCACTTCACTCCAGCCTGGGCGACAGAGCAAGACTCCGTCTCAAAAAAAAAAAAAGAAAAAAGAAAAACGAAAGAGTTCACTATATTGTTTTTTCGTGCAGATAACTAGTTGAGAGTAGGGCGAAAATGGTAACCTGGTAAATTTTGAACACTGCTCTCCCCAGCAAGGGCTAAGAGTGAAAAGCAGGAACGGAGGACCTAGGCACAGTAAGCAAAGTGCACAGGGCACAAGGAAGGTGATTTGGTTACTGGAAACATCAGAAAAGGAAGGTGGAGAGGACATGAAAGACACTCTGTCCCTTCCAAGACTTTGTACACCATCACATTAGCATAGGGAAAATGAAGGGGACCGTCCATGAGAGGTGTATATGCCCTAGTCCTTTAAGGAAAAAAGATACAACTCAGAAATGGACCAAAACGTATCAAAAGTACATGGGATTGGCCACACAAGTTGTGAAAGGCAAGTGTCAGCTGTTTTTTTATGCTACGATGTAAGAAAACTACATTTTATTTATTTATTTATTTATTTATTTATTTATTTATTTATTTATTTATTTTTGAGATGGAGTCTTGCTCTGTCACCCAGGCTGGAGTGCAGTGGCGCCATCTCGGCTCACTGCAAGCTCCACCTTCTGGGTTCACGCCATTCTCCTGCCTCAGCCTCCCTAGTAGCTGGGACTACAGGTGCCCACCACCACGCCCAGCTAATTTTTTGTATTTTTGGTAGAGACGGGGTTTCACTGTGTTAGCCAGGATGGTCTCGATCTCCTGACCCTGTGATCCACCCGCCTTGGCCTTCCAAAGTGCTGGGATTACAGGCGTGAGCCACCACGCCCGGCCTTATTTTTATTTTTATTTTTTTTTGAGACAGAGTCTCACTCTGTCACCCAAGCTGGAGTGCAGTGGCATGATCTCGGCTCACAGCAATCTCTGCCTCCCAGGTTCAAGCGATTCTTGTGCCTCAGTCTCTGAAGTAGTATAGCTGGGACTATGGGTGCACCACCACACTGGGCTAATTTTTGTAGAAAAATACATTTTAAATTAAGATTTAAAAACCAAAACAAAGAAAAACTACTGGTATTTGTGTAGTGAAGAATTACTACTATGCAAAGAAAGGTCTGACCTTTGTTTCTGCTTCTGGAAGTTTCCCTCGAATCCCTTGAAATTTCCTGAGTTACAGGAGTGAAATCAGCCTGACCTCCAGGGCGGGAAGGTGGTGGGAAATTGTGTTTAGCCAATTCCAGCCACCCTCAATTATACCCATGTAATAATTGAGTTATTATTTACTGAAGCCTCAATAGAGAGTCTGGACATCAAAACTAGGATGAGCTTTTTGGGTTGCCACACATTCCTGAGGACGCTCTTAGCTCTGGATTCTGCCATATGTGTCTCTTTCTTTGGCTTGTTCTAATTTGTATCCTGTCATTATAATAAAACTATAGTTGTCAGCCCCAAGTTCTGTGAGTCATTCTAGAAAATTATTGAACCTGAGGGTGACCGTAGGAACCTCCTATTTTGTAGCGAGCTGGTCTGAAATAAGTAAACTTTGCATACAATGAGTGAAATTGGCCATATTTTATTTAATTAAGCTACTATATTCTCCTCATACTGATGGCCTTTGCCAGGGGAAGAGAGAATTTGTTGACCTCAGCAAGACCATAATTGGTTATTTAAGGAAAATTTAGTCCAGAGTCTGGAGACAGCCTGTCCCAGAATTGGTATCCAGATACCCCACTCCTAACATATGCTAGTTCTTGAGTGCATGGAAAGATAACAAGCCAATAAGATAAATAGAAAATGGCAAACTTATGAATAGCCAGTTTTGAGAAAAAATATGTAATTGGCTCTTAATTAAACAAAAGATGCCCAATCTCACTCATAATATGAGAAAGACAACTTAAAACTACAGGGAGATGCCATTCTTACCTGTCATATGGGCAGAGGAAAAACTCTGTATTCTGGATAACACACCATGTTGTGAGATCTGGGGAAACCTCATTTGGCACGCCCATACATTGGCAGCAACATTCAAAATTGGTACAGCCTCTGTGAAGGGTGACTTGGCAATACATCACAAAATTGCAAATACATATTTGCATTTGAATCAGCAAGTTCACGTTTAGGAATTTATTCTATAGATCTATCCATGTTTTAGTGAAAAGATGTCTGATGCAAATTGAAAAACACTGTTCCATTATTTTACAACTCTTTCCAAAAAGAGTTGGGTCAATTTCCCCACTCCTTGAATCTGGAGAGGCCCTGTGTCTTGCTTTGATCAATAAAGTGTGGCAGAAGTGCTGTTGTTCTAGAGCCTAACCTTAGGAGGCTTGTAGCTTCCACTCTCCTCCTCTTGGAATTCTGCCCTTAGACCAGTTGGTGGTTAGAGGCTGGAAAAGCACCAAGTAAGCTGTGAGCAGAGGCTGGAGAAATGGCAAACCAACAGCTGCTAGAGCTGGAAAGGCAGTGAGAAAACAGTCACTGCAGGCGGAAGAAAGGGCAACTAGAGCTGGAAAGGCAGTGAGAAAACAGTCACTGCAGGCTGAAGAAAGGGCAACTTGTGTTATGTCGTCATTGGAATAGTTGGCAAAATGTTTTCTGGGGAAACTTGAAAGATAAAAAAATAATGTACCTAATAACATTTTAAAAACATGATAAAGGAGATCTCCAGGCAGAATGTTGAAAGTGCCACTTGGCTTCTCCTGTGTATGATAACATACAAGAAAAGAGAGATGAGCAAAGGAAGGAACCATTCAGCTTATAAGCAAAGTTTAGAGGACTTACAGAAGCCCAGGGATTTGCTAGTTTGGAAAACATAACTGTCTCTTATCCTCTGTTTTCCCAGCTGGTAAAAATTAGTCTAAGTTGGCCAGCCTTGGTGGCTCATGCCTGTAATGGCAGTGCTTTGGGAGGCTGAGGCAGGAAGGTTGCCTGAGGCCAGGCGTTTGAGGCTACAGTGAGCCATGACTGAGCCACTGCGTTCCAGCCTGGGCAACAGAGCAAGACCTGGACTTCCTGAAAGTTAAAGCCAAAAATCACATAAGGGTATGGTTGTAAGAACCCCTGTGAAAACCTCTGAATGATTTAAGGCAATGTCTGAAGGAACCTTGCAGTCACGGCTTCTGAGAATCTTCAAGGCCTTTTCCAAAAGCAGCCTCAAAATATTGCCTGAAAGACCTTGCTTCTCTTGATAT
This sequence comes from Hylobates moloch, assembly GCF_009828535.3. NCBI lineage: Eukaryota > Metazoa > Chordata > Mammalia > Primates > Hylobatidae > Hylobates > Hylobates moloch. The sequence continues at coordinate 97,488,747 of NW_026652286.1, forward strand.
TTATCCCAGAACTCCATGCAGTTTCCCTATTTTGACACATTATGTCAATTGTATCACCAGAGGTGAGAAAATAAACCCCAAAATGACTCAGGGCCTCCCATATCAGTGAAATTTTTAGGGGTCCAGTTGTCTGGGGTATGCCAAGACATCCCAGGGTTAGGACAAGTTCTTGTACCTTGCTTTTCTTCCACTTAGAGGTATGGTACTGCTGGGATTTTGGATTTTGGAGACAGCAACACATCTCTTTGAATACTGCTCCCACCCATGTATTGGGTGACTCAGAAGGCTACGGATTTTGAAGGAGGCCCAGAGCAAGACTACACTCTGCAGCAGGTTCTAGTTGCAGTTGAAGTGGCCTTTCTGCTTGGGCCATGTGCCTGGTAATTCCATGGTGCTAGAGATGCTTGTTGCAGGCATGTAGGCCACACAGAGTCTCTTGCAAGTTCTGTTAGGAAACCTGCAGTATTGGCCTCTAGGGTTCTGTGGCAAGGCCATGCCTGCAATAGTTAATGCTCCCAGAAGTGGATCTTAACAAACGATGGGAGTTGGTAGATAAATATCCCAACTTCCTTGCCCCTGAGGTAGGAAAACTCTGAGGTGCATCCTAAACCATCTCTCCCAGAGTTCCCTGAAGGAATTAAGCCCCAGCTATCCACAATTTACCCTGTATTGGCTTCTTTCCCTTCTCACACCTTTATTTTCCTATTGGTGATCTTCCCCAGAGTAACTCCTTGCACTCAAATGCTTGTTTCAGTGTCTGTCTCTGGAAGGATCCAACTCAATTGACCAACAATTAGAGAAAGGCAAAAGATCTTGGTCATCTTTTAATCCTGCTCAAAACACAGCTTTTTCCGAGAAAAGAAAGTCCTATGCTGCAGTATCCTGGTTTTGGTGGTTCAATATTTCTTCCTTCCTTCCTTCCTTCCTTCCTTCCTTCCTTCCTTTCTTTTTCTTTCTCTTTTCTTTCTTCCTTTCTCTCTCTCTTCTTTTCCTTTCCTTTCCTTCCTTCTTTTCTGCCTCCCTTCCTTTCTTCCTTTCCTTCCTTCCTTTTTTCACTTCCTCTCCACTCCCCCTTCTCTCTTTCTCACCTTTCTCTCTTTCTTCCTTTCCTTTTCTGCCTCCCTTCCTTTCCTTCCTTCCTTTCTTCCCTTCCTCTCCACTCCCCCTTCTCTCTTTCTCACCCTCTTTCTTTCTTTTGATGGGGTCTTACTCTATCACCAGGCTAAAGTGCAATGGTGAGATCGTGGCTTATTGTGGCCTGGAATTTCTGGGCTCAAGCAATCCTCCTGCCTCAGCCTCCTGAGTAAGTGGGACTACAGCCATGCACTGCCATACATGGCTAATTAAAAAAAAAAAAGTTAAAGAGACTGGGTCTCTCCCTCTGTGTTGCTCAAGTTGGTCTCAAGCTCCTAGCCTCAAACAATCCTCCCGCATCCGTCTCCCAAAGTGTTGAGATTACAGGTGCTAGCCATTGTGCTTAGCTATCAACGAGTGTTCTGTTGTATTTGCACATGCATACTAAAGAGGCAAGAAAAAAAAAACTGAAGATACCAGCTGTGCATCCTCCAATTCAATTCTAACACCTTCCACCTGGAGACAGACTCGGTCCCATCCCACCTGCTGCGGGCTCAGTCCCACAAGGCTGCCCCACTTCAAATGCCAGTTACAAGCACAGGTTGTAACCTGTGCTTCTGACCAAGCAGCTATAAATTGAGGTTTTCAGAGCCCTCACCTTGGGTTTGATTAATTTGCTAGAGTGACTCACAGACCTCAGGGAGACACTTTACTTACACTTACCCATTTATTAAAAGGATGTTACAAAAGACACAGATCAAGAGCCAGCTGGAAGAGATGCACAGGGAAGGGGTGTGGAGCTCCCATGCCCTCTCCAGGGCACCACCCTCCAGGCACCTCCATGTGTTCAGCTATCTGGAAGCTCCCCAAACTCTGTCCTTTTGGGTTTTCATGGAAGCTTCATTATGTAGGCATGAATAATTACATCATTGACCACTGGTGACCAACCCAAATTTCAGATCCTTTCCCTTCCACAGAGGTTGGAGGGTGGGGCTGAAAGTCCCAGCCCTCTAATCATGGCTGGGCCACCATTTACCTCATTAGCATACAAAAGACTCCTGTTGCTTTAGAGATTCCAAGGATTTGGGGAGCTATATATCAGGAAACAGGAGAAGACCAAATATATATTTCACAGTATCACACACACATACTCCCTTGATCACAGGTGAAGTTTTGCCCCAAGCAACAGAAGTGAAGCAGGCTTCTATTCTCACAGAGGTTTGGGTCCGGTAGATACTAATAACTTCTATTCTCTGATGCTTTGTAGTAGGGCAGACATTAAGCATTTCATGTGCATTTTTTTTTTTCTTTTTGAGACAGTCTTACTCTATCTCCCAGGCTGGAGTGCAGTAGCACTGTCACGGCTCACTGTAGCCTCAATCTGCAGGGCTCAAGCGATCCTCCCACCTGAGCCTCTTGAATAGCTGGGATTACAGGCATGTGCTACCATGACCAGCATATTTGTATTTTTTGTAGAGATGGGTTTTTACTATGTTGCTCAGGCTAGTCTCAAACTCCTGACCTCAGCCTCCCAAGTAGCTAGGAATACAGGCACATGCCACCACAGCCAGCATATTTTTGTATTTTTTGTAGAGACAGCGTATTGCCATGTTGCTTAGGCTGGTCTTGAACTCCTGAGCTCAAGGGCTCCACAGGCCTTGGCCTCCCAAAGTGCAAGGACTAAGGTGTAACTGCCACACCCAGCCTTTCGTATGTATTATCTTATTTAAGCTTCACTTTACAAGTGAGAAGGGCAGCCTTGGCTCAGAGAAGTTAGGTGACTTGCAGCAAATCACATTGCTAAGTGATGGATCTGAACTTTAGCCCCAGGACTATCCGACCTTGGGTCTAAACTTATACTACTGTATTTTTCATTAAGTCCGTCAGAGTTCTATCATTTAACAGAAAGTATAACCTTCTTTTAAGGCAGAATAAGTAAGACCCTGTGCCCAACCCTGCTCTTTCCTTCTCCTCTGCACTAAGAAGACAGGGAATACAGCAGAGGGTTTTGGATTGGGATAGTGGTTGCAGAGATCTGGAACTAAAAATATGGACCAGGGTAGAAATGGTGGTGATTCCACTAAACTTGGAAACACTTAAGAAGACCCCACAACATGCAAGATATGCAAGAAATGGGGTACATTTTCTATACCAGTGCCTTAAGTAAAAAAAATTCCTTGTTAAACAAATGATTTAGAGAAGACAGAACCAATTATATATATATATTTATATATTTTATATATTTATATATACTTATATATATTTATATATACTTATATATATTTATATATATTTATATATATTTATATATTTATATATTTATATATTTTTA